>NC_044051.1:4391398-4411398 GCF_902167405.1 Gadus morhua | reverse complement strand
TACACCGTCACAAACTAAAGGGAGTCAAACACAATTGAATTTTAAATCAAAAAGGTGATTTATTTGAAGTGGTACCAAACAAGCCGAAACAAATGTCTGGGGACAATTGGTTTACCTGCAAGGATATGGTGGGAAAGAATTAGATAAAGGAAAGTGCCCATTTGAAAGAGTGAAGCAGTAGCGTGCCTGCGTCAACCGAAAGGGTGCCCACTGCAGGAGGGTGAGAACCTGCTGATATGACCCCTCCCCCAGTACTAAGGTGTGGTCAATTAGGTAATTAGGACTGAAGCCTAGCCCTGCACTTTTAGTGCCAGCTATGACCAGAGGGGGGCGCAGGGGGTCGTCACAGCCTTCATTGGCATTCAGGACGTCACCCTCCAAGTGGTCATTGGAATCACATGTCAGGGGTCAGGATGGATAGGTTCACATGTAGAATAAGTCGACGTAGGTCTAAGTGTTTTACGTGTATGTGGATCTGTGAGGTGTGTAGAGCGCCATGTTACGTGAAGATGAATGCTTAGTAACGGCTTGTATTCAGGCCGAATTCAGGGTGGCTAACGGGGTGAATGCAGACTTGATCAACCGCTTGAATTCTGGGTTACTAACAGGCTGGAATCGTGCTTCCAACCACTTGTGTTTACGCTTAATAACATACAGAATCCAGGCTTAGAAACATAACCAAATTCAGACTCAATGGCAGATTGAAATCAGGCTTGATGCCAGTTTCCATTCAGGCTTAAAAACAGCTGGATTTCAGGCTCACAAGCTTAATTTCAAGCTTGATTACAGACCGAACTCAATCTTAATGAAATCTTGAACACACACCTAATAGCTAACATCGCAACAGCCTCGGAAAATTCTGCGACAACGAATTACATACGTCTTCTCCTCAAAGACAAATCACAGTGAAGCATAACGGAAACGTCTCGATGAAAGGAATCTCTCCCACCACGACACAGTGGTGGGAAACAACCGGCCATACGCTCAGAGCCCGCACTCGAGTGACGGCGTGTAAAAACCAGGCGTCCACATGCTGTCAAACACAACCTGCCGCTCCCTCGTGGACGCGGACCTCCCGCTGTTAACTAGAGGTTTCTAGAAGAAAGAAGCACCCACACCCCCGTCAGCCCCACCTCCTCTACTCATTTACCTTTAGGGTGTTTAGCAGACGCTTTTATCGAGAAAAGCGACTTACTTGGTTCATTCATACACACATTCACACACCAACGGCGGAGTCAACCACGCAAGGTGACAGCCAGCTCGTTAGGAGCAGTTAGGGTGAGGTGTCTTGCTCAGGGACACCTCAACAAACCAAAGAGTTCAGTACTAAGGGATATTTAACCAGTCAGGTGAGTTCAGTAGTTGGGTTCAATACTAACCAGCAAAATGCATTATGGGCGTGCTGTTTGAGACGTACAGAGAAATAAACCATGAGCTAAAACAAATTCTGAGTTGGACGCAACGTTTAAAATTCATGAAACGATGGAAAACTAATCTCGGTATGCGTATCGTTAATTAAACGGTCCGGTGGACAAATTAATTTATTTACTGAATAAATTAAGAAACACAGAACATTACTAATATAATATCACAAAATAAAGCAACAACAACATGATCCCCCCCCTTCCCCCACCCCCGATCAGCAGAAACTCATCAGGAGGTCTGGTCTCTTGAAGGTCCAGCACCATGAGGGTTGTACACAGGTGGGCTTTATGTATTTGTGAATGGCTAAATATCCGTGTGGATATAATTTTATGAGGCACAACTACCAAATATTTGTGGGTCGCGGTTCACAAATTCTGGTACACAAATTCTGTGGGTTGTGCATAATAAAGCCCATGCACTTCCATACAACACAGTGTTTGGGGTGAGAGGTGGTCTAGGTAGGGGGGTCAAAGCTGTGGGTCTGGGGGCAGGACTGGTCTGGACCAGACCTTTGTGGAAGTGAGTCGGCCTTGACTCAAAAGGGGAATCTTGAGTCATGAGTGAAACATAATCTCAGGAACCACATCCTGCCAAAGCCAAAGCTAAACCTAAGGTTAATATCGTACCAACACCAAATCTCAAGGATTACAAAAACGGAAACTTGTCGAATTGAATATCTAAACACATGAATTTCTATCAATTCAAACCTGAACCTCCCCCACCTGTATGGTTCTGCTTATATTGTTTTTGTGTTATGAAATAGGAAATGAATCAAATAAAAAAAGAGTTAATGTTAAAAGTTAATGCAAGAAGGGGAATCAGAATCGGTGTTACAATCAGGGAGTTCGATCACAATAGAAGCAGGTGGCTGATTGAAAACCACTCAGATTCACCCACGCCTCCAATCTCTCATCCATTTCCACCATGAAGAAGAACCCATGCAAAGGCCTTTACTCCTTTTCCCATTTCCCAGTAGCGCCACATCACAGAGCCTCCCCCCCCCCCCCCTCCGGAGGTCTGTTTAAGTAGCGGGAAAGTGCCAGATTAGCTTCACGCTAGCTTTTATTGGTGCGGTCCGATCGAGCGGCCTTTGATGTTTGCTGTGCTGGAGGAGCTCCACTGATGAGCTACGTAGACTAGCGCTAGCAACCCGTCTGTGTCCGCACGTCTGTCTAAAGGCGGCTGCATGCTTCAGCGTTGGTGTTACGTTGTTGCGCAAAATTTACTCAAAGCAATTCATGGTCCCTTTTAGGTTGCGCGTGTTGCCAAGCAATTTACCGCCAGAACAGTAGGTGGAGTAATATGTGGAGTAAAGTTTTTCGTTGAAGACGACCTCGAGAATGACGTCTTTGTCTGTGGGAGTCGTTGGTTTGTTTATGTGGCAGATCGTGTTCTCCCCATACACAGTGAATGATGGCAACAGACAGAGGAACAGGGGTGATGAAGTTGTTGATCATTGGGGTTGTATAAATGTGCATATCTCTCTACATTTTAAAACGACATAATGTGTTGGCAGCAAAGTTAACTTCACTTCACGTTAATGCTTTTGTATATGAGCCTGCCGGGTCGTCCTTGCCTTCTGGCTTTTAAAAATGGCGGTATGAAAACAGGAAATGTGATACTCCAGACAGGAAGTAGTAACCAGACCAGCAGACCAATCACAGCCTTGCAGGCTGCGTGGCCGCGTAAAAGCTTACGTAAAAAATGACGCAAGTCTAGAAAAATCGCCCGACGCACGCAAGACGTGAGAAGTCGCGCAAAGGGGGCGCAAGGGCGCGCAAGGGCGTCTTGCGCTTGCGCTTGCGTAACTGAGCATAAATCGGCCTTTAGTTGAGCACATGTTGGTGGTCTACCGCATCCGTATGCTGGAGTCCCGACCGGGTTCTGAGGGGTAGAGACTTGGACAGGGTCGCTAAACTATCAAACAATCCCAGACGTTATAATGAACTCCAAAAGACCAGGGGCATGAAACGTTGGTGCTTTCATACCATTGCATGTGTCTTCGGTTTTTATTTTTTTATTTTATCAGAAATTGTATTTTAGTTGCAAACTTAAAGTTCCAAAGTTTGATATTTCCAATAGCGGTTGTATTTTACTCCACTTGTAGAATTACATGTTTTGGATTTTTTAAATTGATTGGTCTCTGACTTTTATCATTTATTTTGTAATGTTATTACTTAAAAAAGCAAAAGTTGTCATTACTGGCCCAGGCTCTGTTCCGTCTCCCCCCAGAGGTTCAGCTATAGCAAAGACTGATGTATGAAAGATTATACAACTGATAATAAAACATATATATTTCCCCTTTAATGTTCAAATGTTTTGTCTTTGAGAGTTATCACAACCTGATTGAAATATTAAGTAGTCTGCTCTGTGTTAGTGGCAAATTCAACCCAACACCTTACAGGAGTTGAATCATTCTGATGATAAGTGCATAATAAAAGACAACATTGCACACAGTGAAAGCTGCCAAATGTGGCTCCAAGTCTGCCTCCAACAGGCCAGAACTGATAGAAGTGCCTGATTGTTGTTCTTGGAGACACAGCGTGCATTCATAAAGAGTCTGAACTGAGAACAGCGTGAGTGACTCAAACGACAAGGAAAAGTTGTAAGAGAGCAAGAACATAAAATAGCCTCTCTCTCTCTCTCTCTCTCTCTCTCTCTCTCTCTCTCTCTCTCTCTCTCTCTCTCTCTCTCTCTCTCTCTCTCTCTCTTCTCTCTCTCTCTTCTCTCCTCTCTCTCTCTCTCTCCTCTCTCTCTCCTCTCTTCTCTCTCTCTCTCTCTCTCTCTCTCTGAAGAAAAGGTCAACCTGCCACAACCATATTGGGGATGTTTTTAAACTCCTATTGACATCATTCAGCTGTCATGGCCGCCCTAGCGTGACGGAGACGAGACGCTAAACAGCGAGGACGGGAGCTGGCTCAGGCCACTTTTCACCCGCTGTTGAAAGTGTCGCATTAGCCACGCAGACGGATGGGTGGAAAAGTGTCCATTCCAAAAGACAGCTGTAAGACCAGTTCCTCTGGAAGCTCGGTGATGAAGTAATGAGGGGTATTAAACGGAGCTGAACAGAGGGGATTTTTATTGTGTCAACAAGACGGAGTGGAAACCAATTTGGCATGCGTGCTCCACTTTGGAGTGAGACCCTGCTGAATGGCATACATTATTCACGGGGATATTGTGGTTCAGTGTTTACGCCATGTGTCGTTTGAACAAACGCAACATGAATTTGAGGATTGTGTTTTCGGTGAGACCTATATTTCCCGTCGGCACTGTTGTTGTAACATTTCCTGAGCGAATAAAATAAACAGGGTGATAAGAGTGCATTGTATTGACAGCGCTTTCAAGCACCTGTCTCAAAGTAAAAACCAAACGTGATGTTGCCAGGTGCGACGGATCCTCCTCTCCTTCCTGTCAGACATCTATCGCCGTCCAATTTCCATAAACTGACTATCGTGTCGCTGACGCCGGCAGTGTGGTGCAAGTTCACACTTCACAGGAGCCTGCTCAAAGATCAGTTCACATAGATCAAAATGAACTAGTTCATGTTCATAGTTCACAGTTTGGGATTTTGAACCAAGTTCACAGTCCCAGAAAATGAACTGTTCAGGTTATTTTCTTTTCTATTCGTTTTTCAATAGAACTTCCTCCTACCCATCTGCTGGGTAGTAACCTGTGAATGGGTAGGACTCTAACCCTTTAGAATCAAGATGATTCTGAAGATGATTTTAAAAGTCAAGAGTGTGTGGAGTGAAAAACCAAGCTAACCAAGCTAACCGCAGCCACCGTTCCTCCACCAAAGTCAAACCTCACAAAATGCGGTCGGTTTGACTTGGGTGGAGGAACTTTGTGTCTTTGGCTCGAGGCTTACCGTTCGTATGATGATCGTCATTAAGTCGCAAAATTTCCCCAGACCGGTCAGATGAACAATGCTGGACACCAGACATGAAATTAGTGTGACTGCAAGTTCTGTTTCCGTCTCTGTCAACAGCACAGCTCTCAAATACGTCATGAGATGAAGAAATTACTTATTTATACCGTGCAAAAAGCCTTCTATCTTTTTCCGTCCATCAATCTGTTCTTATCGTGTTAAGGGATGCAATTCAATACAATCAATACATTATTGTTGATTAGACTATTTAATCAAATTGAAAAACGTGATTTGTCCCTTATTGGGCAAGACACAATAGAACAGCGGAATTGACGGCAGTAATGTGGACTGCCAGGTGTTGTGTTCGTGTGGATAAATTGAATTAATCATGCACCGTACTTCCTGCCTGCTTGTTTCACTGGCATAGCGGTTTAAGAGCTAGACAGAGATATGAAAGTGTAAACTCAAGGTCGAAACCTCTCTGATCTGTTTTTGTTCTATTTAAAAAAAAAGGTACTGAGAGTTAGAAAGGTACCGATCTAACTCGTAAATTAACAGACAATATTTTGAAATGCTCCAAAGGGAGAAGCATTCCAAGATAGTGATTCACCCTGACCAAATAAAGGAGATAGCCTCAACAGAATGCCTTTCTCTCCACTGTGGGCTGGGCGGCCCGTTTCTTTATCTTTCGTTTTTTTGCTTCTTTCAACTTTTGCAAATAATGACCTAACATTCTCTTTGCTGAACCAACGATAGAACGGCTGCCAAAACACAACACACGCTCATAGCTCACTCTCTCTTTCACTCACCCATTAAAAACAACTCTCTCTCTCTCTCTCTCTCTCTCTCTCTCTCTCTCTCTCTCTCTCTCTCTCTCTCTCTCTCTCTCTCTCTCTCTCTCTCTCTCTCTCTCTCTCTCTCTCTCTCTCTCTCTCTCTCTCTCTCTCTCTCTGACATACACATGCACGCACACACACATCCATTTCCACAATGTCAACCTTCATGCACAGTGGTTTCTTATAGAGCAGAAGAAGAATAAAAGAAGAAGAATTAAATTGATGGAACCACGTTTTGTGTTTTAATTTCTTAAGCCATTGATCGGAAAATCGTTCATCTTTTTCTTATCATGCATTAAATACATTTATTTATTTGTTGACACTTCTAGGGCATTTAGCAGACGCTTTTATCCATGTCAACCATCAAAGGCTACAGCCAACTCTTCAGCAGCAGTTAGGGTAATGCGTCTTGCTCAGGGACAACACTCAGCTAGGAGGAGTCGGGGATCGAACTAGCAACCTTCCGGGTACAAGTCAAACCGTTGAGCTACCTCCTGCACTAAGCTTTTGTATCTATCTTTTGTAATAAGTAGATTGGCAATTATTGAAATCAAAACGAATCAGGATTCTGAATGTATTGTCAGAAAAACAAATGTATTGCTACAACCCCCCACAGCTCAAACTAAAATGTCTCATCATGGCCAACCTGAGTCAGACACAGAGGCATAGCTGCCATCTCCATGGGACTTTCTGACGCTCTCATTTGAAAGATGGCCGATAGATGTTGTGTTGGCGCTACCGAGGGGAAGCTCACCTTGGGCGCAATCAGGGCACTCAGGAGAAACCGAAGGTCAACCATCTTGGAGAATTAGCCGTTAGCCTGAGAAGAGGCTTCTGTAGGGGCAATGCGCGCTGGTTAGGTGGATGTTATGTATATTTGCAAAGCCTAAACGTCTTTGGGGATATGGTAATGTGTGTTTGTGTTAATATGAATGTGTTTGTTTGCGTGTGTGTGTGTGTGTGTGTGTGTGTGTGTGTGTGTGTGTGTGTGTGTGTGTGTGTGTGTGTGTGTGTGTGTGTGTGTGTATATCTGTGCGTGTTTTTGTGTGTGCGTATCTGTGTTTGTGTGCGTTTCTGTGTGTGCGTAGGTTTGTGTGTGCGCATCTGTTTGTGTGCGTATCTGTGTGTGGTTTTGTGTGTGCGTATCTTTGTTTGTGTGCGTTTCTGTGTGTGCGTACGTTTGCGTGTGCGCATCTGTGTGTGTGCCTATCTGTGTGTGTTTTTTGTGTGTGTGTGTGTGTGTGTGTGTTTGTGCGTGTGTCTGATCTGTGCGGTCTCTCCGCTGATACAATGCAGCAGGTTGCAGGGGATTTAGTACATACGTGTGTGTGTGTGTGTGTGGTTGTGCGTTTGCATGCGCATCGGTTGTGTGTGTGTGAGAGGGCTGTGTGAGGGAGATAAGAGCCCCCGACTCTGGTCGAACCCCTCAAACCCCCCCCCCCCCCCCCCCCCCCCCCCCTCACACACCCAAGACCACAACACACCTCCCCCCCCCCCCCCCCCCTCACACCCCAACACCCATCTGTTCAGGATGTGGTCTTGGGGGAGTGAGGGAAGGGGAACGCGATGTGGTCCCGGGTGTGTGTAACAGTGTGGGGGGGGGGGGGGGGGTGGGGGGGGGGGCGGTTAGCGACGTGCTCTTGAGAAGAAACAATCATAGAGACACGCAGGAACACGCTGCGACTCCATCTCGTCTGTTTAGCTCTAGAACTGTGCCCCGCGTCCCCCCTCTCGGCCCGTTCACCTGCTCCGTCTTTCCCGTGGACCCGCTGTCTCCTTCACTTCGCCAACCCGCCGTCCGGCGAGTATCGAGCGCCGCTGTAAATTAAGGGGCGGCCATTTTGAAGGATCACTCCACACTGGCACAGGTTGAGCCAACGAGACGAGTCCTCACAGCTGTGTTGAGATAAACACCGAGCCCTGCCAGGAGCCGGTATCCCATAGAGAGACAGGGCGGGGAGAGGGAGAGAGAGGGGGAGAGAGGGGGAGAGAGGGGGAGAGAGCCAGGCGCAGGTATCCCATAGAGACACGGGGAGAGAGACAGTAGTCAGCACAGCTTGGATGAGGGGGAGAGAGAGGGAGAGAGGGGAGGTGGGGGAGAGAGCCAGTAATCACCACAGCTGGGGAGAAAGGGGGAGAGAGGGAGAGAGAGGAGAGAGACAGGGTGAGAGAGAGGGCAAGAGAGAGGGGGAGAGGGAGAGAGAGAGAGGGGGGAGGGGGAGGGAGAAAAGGAGAGCAAGGAGGAGAGGGAGAGAGACGGGGGAGAGAGCCAGTAGTCATCCCAGCTGGGGAGGGAGGGGGGAGAGGTGGAGAGGGGAAGAGATTGAGGGGGAGAGGGGGGAGAGGGGGAGAAGGAGAGACGAAGAGAGGGAGAAAGGGGGAGAGGAGGAAATCGTGATGGGCGATCCAGGGAGATGGGAATGACAAATAGCCTCAAGGCCCCACAGCAGTGGGTTCGACTCCCTGCTTTCGTCTGGGTTTTATTTCTCTCACAAGACGCACATTAGTTTGGATTATGGTCTGTCACAACACCAGGGAAGGGCGTGATAAAAAAAAAAGGCAGAGGGCTGACGCATGGCGATGGGAAGAGTATTAAAGGCGAATCATTTCCAAACCACACGGTTCAAGACTGTTTGTACTGCCTGATTGTGGGGTGAAGATACAGGGTGTGTTCGAGTCCCTCCTGTGAGTCAATCAAATCAATTTCAGTTCCTTTTTTATACCTTATTAATTTCCTGTAATAAGTTTACAGAAGTTATGCCTTGCGGACATTGGAGGAAGATACAGATCCTTTTTCACACGCTAACTCGCTCTCTGACACGTTGCAGTGCTGAAGCAAGTAGCTGTGATCACGTCGTGGCAATCTCTTTACCAGCTACTGCTTCAAGGACCGATGAGACTTCAAAATGCAAAGACTCACACAATAGTTAGTAGACAATTAACCTATTTTAACTTCTGCATACACTAGTCTCCTCTCTTGCAGAGCGAGACCAGACTACAGTGCCACAAAGCTATTTAAACCTAGAGAAGAATAGAGTAGACTAAAGGTAGAACGACTAAACAAAACAAGGAACAGAAGAAAGAGCTTAAATGATTAAAATAAAAACAACATTTGTGTTTACCATCGCAATCGTCATACAACACCCGCTGTCCAAAAAGCGAATCATATTCGAATAATTTCAACATCAAACTATTTGGGGCCAGAAGCTAAAAAAGACAGACAAACATTGCATTTCAAAACGCAAAAAAACAGGAATTCAGACACGAACCACAGCACTCGGACGCGTCCGATTCCTGCCCACGTGGCACCTTGTTTATTTGATCCGATCTCACACACCAATCACAAGGACACACTGTGTTTATTTCTGGAGATCCCATGGCCGATCACGCCTTTAACAGAGTCAGAGCCAGCACTAATAACAGCTATTTAGAGCAGGGTGTTCACAAACAGGATACGTGTGCTGGCTCAGTCTGAGGCAATCAGGCTTGAACATCTCAGTATTTATGAGCGTATGGCAACGGACGATGGAGAATGGATCGAGTGTCGTTCCTCCTCGTGGTACAAATTGGTCACCAGCGCTATGAGTGGAGGTCTGCTTTTTAGAGGCCACACACACACACACACACACACACACACACACACACACACACACACACACACACACACACACACACACACACACACACACACACACACACACACACACACACACACACACGTCATTAAACTCATTGAAACTCGATGATTCATTTCACTGCGTCACATTAACATTGCTCATTTACATTTAATTGGACGAAGGACGATCTAAACCAGTGGTTCTCCACCTTGGGGTCAGAACCCCACTTGGGGGCCTCCTCATTTGCATATGGGGTCACAGGAGATTGCTGACGCAAGCTACAAATATTAGATGATCCATTTTGGAGAACCATTATTATTTCTTTAAAAGGGCTGGTATATACGAACAGACATACTAAGGATTCAGCAAACTACGTCTAATCACTTAGTGTGTGGTCGATCGATGTGATGATGTCCACCTAGGTATCACCGGCATCAACGCCAGATGTGGAATAGAAAATTATTTGTGGGGAGGCAGATGCACAAAAGTTGAAGTTGAGGTTGCTAACAATTTTTGAGAGCCGGAAATGGGGTCACAAAAAAAAAAGACTTGAAACTGCTGATCTGCACGCTTGCATCATATACGCTTCAAAGAGTTCTCCACATAGAAGCAGCACGCCCACATCGGATCAGAACAGGTCATTAGCCTCTGAAAGGGTGCTAGGCTTCAGCTATTAGCTATGAACGCTTCACAACTGGCCACCGCTGTTGCTTAAAAGGGGTGCATGCTGCTTTCAGTTTCAGCATTTAAGGTAAACGCATTAACCAAATAAACGGTGTGAATAAAAATGGGTGTACGCCTCAAAACAAGGTTGGAACAACAAGTTTAATAAAATAAAAGTCCCCCCCCCCCCAGACATTGTTTACATATACAATCTAAATTAGCCCAATGAGGTTGAAGTACTGAGATAAGCTGCGTCGTGGCATAAGTAGATCATAAACAAGGACTTTCAGAACCTCCTACTTTCACTTGAAGGAGTTTTCATGGTGGACCGGTGGGAGAAGAGAATAAATAGGGGGACCCCAATGTACAAACCAAAAAAGAAGACCTCCCATTAGCCTTGATTCATCCGGGGCCCCGGCGAAAGATCCAAGAGATGACAAACAGCATGCCAGCACACCGTTTTATCTACATAATAGCTCTGGCCCCTTTTAACATGTCCGTTTGATTTATTACCAAAACCGTCGCAAACAGAACCATGGATCTCCATCTTGCGCTCGCATCCCCGTATCTGCCGCCTTGGTACGCGTTACAGTTAGGCTTACAGTTAGTGGAGCTAGAAGCTAACTGCTGCCAAGCTAACAATGGCTGATGATTGAGACAAAAGGAATAAAATAGCGGTTGGAATTCATCAAATTTTTAATTTCAAATAACAATGCATGAAAAAAAACAATGTTTAATTAACTTGATGAATTACGTTTTTACGCAGTGATAAGAGTAGTCTCTTTCAATTTGAGTCAAGTGAAAGAAACACAATTATGAAGAGGAATTCTTCAGATCTGATTTCAGATAATGGTTGATTCATATTTTTTTTCATTCACTTGATGAACAGCGTTTTCGAAAGTGATAAGAGCCTGGTTTATTTCAGTGAGAAATACCAGAGTAATAAAAAAAGATATAGAACCACGATGACTAGCTATCTCGCTTGTGTGAGCTGAATAACATAAATCACATAAATTGGCTTTTTGGTTTTGTTTATTGGTTGTGTGTCTGATCTAAAACTTATGTTACACCAACGTCATAAACATGATTAGTTATACTTTTGATAATCACCGCAAAAATGTTTTTCTCTTGAAAGTCAGTGATTCTCTTTGTGTTTGTCACTGATGAGTCATGACCATTCAATAAAAATGTGTGGTTGAAGTTCAAACCCTTGCGTATTGAGTAGATAAATGCAACATGATTTGGAAGCCATACTCACCGGCAACGACTAAAACGGACCCATCCGTTTTAGAAATCCCATCATACAATGCCATCATACAAATGTCAATAACCTCGATAAGAAATTGAAATAATCATTTGGTATTCAGACACAAAGAGCTACAAATACGGACGAAAAATCAATGAAATCATCTAAAGTGATCACTCCCGATCACTTTAAGTGTCCCGTTTCCAATCGATTCCTGTAGGGGGGCTGGCACCTCCTTGTGACGCTCATTAAATATTTAGACTCTCCGAGGACGATTCACTATGGCATCGACTGAGGTTTCCCTCGACACGACCTAGCATAAACATCCTTTTACCCAGACGGGGGGAAAAGTTGATGTCACCCGTGACCTTGCAGAGGAGAGACCTTAAGATTGTCTTACTTGATCCTGCCGTCGGGTTCTAGAAATAAGCCTTTATCAGACCTCCGTCGCTGTCCTGCTGGAAGGCCCTCAAGGGGTGGTGTGTCTGTGTGGGGGGGGGGGGTGATGGTGGGTCCAAGGTCAGCCTCCTCTGGTTCCCTGGTTGGAGAGGCCGGTCGGACCATAGGGCTGGGGAGGGAGAAGGGAAGGAAATGTTTCTTAATCAGGACACATCGGCGGGTCGTGGCTGCCGTTTGTCACGATTCGAGATCAAAGTCAACAATTCTTGAATAAAAATGACATTTTAGTCTAAAGTCTCAGTGGAATAATGGATACAGCCAGTGCAGCCAATTATGTATTACAATATTTTTGCTCTTTTTTTGTTTTGCTCACTAGTTCAGACTTTAATAAAACTGATCTCATTTAAAATTTGAAGGATCATCCTTCCGAATAAATGCATTTGTCGGATAAACCTTTTGAAAGTGGTCCTAGCATGGAGCTAATAGCATGATGCCTGTATGCTAGGCACCATTTTGTTTTTGCCTCCGATACTGAAGGTCAAGACTTCTGAAGGTCAAAACCCTGCCACACGTGCTGTCATGGACAATACCCATGCTGTACTTTGTCATTCAAGCAAACCAGTACTACCATTTGGATGTGTTTCATATTTATCCTGTTCATCTCATGTTCATCATTTTGTAACTGAGGGGAGCTGAGACAACTAGCAAGGTTGAGAACGTTCACCCTTTACCTCTGTGCACGTATTTCACTAGAATAATGTATTAAAGAGTAACTCCAGACTGGAGCAGGTCTGTGAATGTGCTGCCATCTATGGGTGACGATCAGCAGGACAGTCTACAGATAGAATCTTCTGTCCAGGAAAGTCTGGCGATACGTTTTAACAAACTTCTGTGAGATTACTTCCTTAGTAGCTGATATATTAATTGAACCACATCTTGGATACAGGTTATCTCAAAGGCCTTCATCCCAATCAAAATGAATTGGTTGTTGTGGTGCTTTAAAAACTTACAATGAAGTCCTACTATTTAATCATGTTTCAGACATTTTTGCAGTTTTATCCAAAGGGGCCTCATTGTGTTTTGAAACCATGTACCGGGACGTCCGTGTCCATTGGAGGGAATCAACAAGCTCCACTGGAAGGATCTTTTGAAACTCGGAGATTAAAGACATGTCAGGGATTTCTTCACATAAAGTCCCCCCCCCCCCCCCCTACTCAATTAATCTGAGAGGGAGGAGTTGCCACGGAGACGGAGCAAAACCCCCGAATGTCACGGGGACCTTGAGATGGAAAAAACACCACTTTCAGGTTGTACCATGTCGATTAATGAGGGAGATGGGAGAAATCATGTGACGCTCGGAGGAATTGGCTGGGGGGGGGGGGGATTGGGTTCTGGGGGAGAGGGGGGGGGGGGGGGGGGGTCCCTGGCAGAGGTCAGTGTGTTGCTCTCCAACCGTTCAGATGTAAAGCCCTCGCAGGCTGATTGCATGTGATCAATAGTGACTATAGATGGTTTATGCTGTGTTTAACAAACTAACACTGTAGCCAACTATTTACCCATTTTGCAGACGGTTTTATCCAAAGGGGCTTCAGTAAATTCAAAAATTTTGAATATATGAAATGGGATGTCCGTGTCCATTAGAGGGAGTCTAATGGTGAATCACCCTGCCCTGTGATTCGCTTCCCACAAACGATGCTACCTGCTCTTCTCCACACCATGCCCGCCACAGAGCACGGGACGAGGTGCCCTCTACTGACCTCTGCCGGCCGGAACGCCTCAGCGCAGCCAACCAATTACAAGGCTGCCGCTTGTATTACAATGATTTCCACCGCGACCACGTGTATGCATGTTTCTCGTGTTAACTTGCACCTGCATACCCGACCGCCATCCGTCCTGTCCAAACTTGGCATTTCACACACACAAGCTTTTTTTTCCTGTTCCACGGGCATATGTGGAATAATCAGTTCCACGCGCGCGCCAGCACCGCCTCCGGCAGCGTGGCATACAATCTGGAGCGCACGCGCTCACACACACACACACACACACACACACACACACACACACACACACACACACACACACACACACACACACACACACACACACACACACACACACACACACACACACACCTCCCCCCCCGGATCTATTTATAGATCCTGGCTTTTTACAATAAAGACCCTAGTTAGTGGTTTTTCCATTGCCCTGCCTTTGATAAATACAAAGACACCCCGCATAGAAGTGTGTGTGTGTGTGTGTGTGTGTGTGTGTGTGTGTGTGTGTGTGTGTGTGTGTGTGTGTGTGTGTGTGTGTGTGTGTGTGTGTGTGTGTAAATTTAGCCAAGCCCTGCTTTTGCTTGCATAATAAATACATGATAACAATTGACTTAATAAGAAAAAACAAGGTTGGTTTTTAATAAGCAGTCACCTACTTTCTGGGATACAATACAACACTTAGCCTATTTCAAGAGAGAGCACATCAGGCCTATAGTTCTAAATATAAACATATTTCAAGGTGAGCTTGGTGACTTTACACCTTATCCACTATTTTAATACAAATGATTCACTATGAATAGTTATTGCCGATTGATTTTCGTGTCTTAGTTAACATTGTTCATCAGCTTCTAGTGTGGATGGTTTAAGGATTGGTTGAGACTTGGTGACATTCCACTGTTGTTTCTAAAACGGGGGTGTACAGAAAGAGGGGAGGACACCAGTGGCGTCAACAGGCTGTGATATTATTTAATTAGCCCCGAATATAATTTCTGGGTATATAAATAAATAAATAAAATATATTTATAAGTAGCCTAGTCCTTCTAGATAGTCCTTCTGGCCAGAGAATAAACAGTTTAAACATAACCACACTGTTTACCACCTCAAGTGAATTGACCTACCCTACCCCCAGTCAGAGCCACATATATATATATATATATATATATATATATATATATATATATATATATATATATATATATATATATATATATATATATATATACATAAGGACTGTCTCACTTGTATTCATTTTACTCTGAAATAACTTGAATGGATCTTTAGATGTTGGGGGATAAGCAGCATAGCAGTCAGGTAGCTATTTAAAGCTATAATAAACTTTGTGTTTTGTTTATTTAGGTAAAGCGTTATGAAAGAAATTGCATGCACAATACGCGCACATTTTCGTTTTCCCTCTGGGCTAAGCCCTGGATGTTTATTAAACATAGAAACACCCCTGGAGGACACCGACTGCTGGGTCTGAACGCCATTTTACCTGCGCGTCACAGGAGATATTCCTCCAGCAGGGGTCAGGCTTTCCCTAGTCCTTACATTTCTTAAGTTTTTGCAGACCTATTCTTGGTATTTTAAGCATGAGAACGCTGAAACGCTTCTTCATCGTTCATATGTTCATGTAGGCCTTCTGAATTAAAAAAATGCGTTTGAATCCAAACTTGTCGCAATTTAACAGTCACATGTGATTTAAATGAGGGCCATTGATAAACTTTACCTGTCAGTGTTAGAGTTGAATTTTCTTCCGCCTAATGTAGTGACGGAACATATATCTCCACCAATGTTGGCCTTTGTCCTTTAAATTTGGTGTTAACCATTCATTTCGGATTATATTAAACACAGACGTCCTCCCTGGGGGTAGTCTGAGTGGAGCACACACACCTTGGCACTGAGCATGCGCACTGTAGTCGTGTCTTGAAGACTCCGCGGATTGAGGAAGTTCACTAACTCATGCGATTATCATGCTCTGGATTTAAGTATTAGTTATTAACACTAACTTTTCCGGGAAGTATTATAGGTACGTATAGCCTACCTAAAACTAACTAGAATCAATCTATCGGGGGGACAAAGGGGTTTTACGCCATTGCTTTGAATCCCAAGTTGTTTTAAAATGAAACTACTTAATATTTTCTGCATGGGTATATTAATTATTATAATGACATATATTCAACTTTAGATGTAGGCCTATTCGACTTTTCATTAACTGTTATTCACATGCATAATAACCCCTGCGATGCTTTGCCATAACTTACCCTTACTGGAATGCAACATCGTGATTTCATATATTCAGGCTTCATACTTTAATATTGTACTGTAATATTTCCTCTTCTCAGCATGGCAAGGGCATCTAGTCCTGATACGTCAAAGTAGTAGGCCTATGTGACGAACAGAGTGGGTTTGATGATCAGAGGTACTGATAGATAGATCAGTCATTATATGGGCTGAATAAAATGCCATTACTGTCCAGACACTTTCATCATAGCATCTTTATGCGGTGAAACGCGGTGACCTTCACTGTAACTGTCATGTTAGCAGTCTGTCACATTTAATGCGCCGTTG
This sequence comes from Gadus morhua, assembly GCF_902167405.1. NCBI lineage: Eukaryota > Metazoa > Chordata > Actinopteri > Gadiformes > Gadidae > Gadus > Gadus morhua. Next base: position 4,395,001 of record NC_044051.1, on the reverse strand, counting down.
ATCTGATAACTTTAATAACAATATGACAGAAGACACCACATATGCGATTAGGCGATGGGAGTAATCTATTTGTACTTATTTGTCTCATTAGACTTATGAAACTCGATATATAATGTGTGTGTGTGTGTGTGTGTGTGTGTGTGTGTGTGTGTGTGTGTGTGTGTGTGTGTGTGTGTCTGTGTGTGTGTGTGTGTGTGTGTGTGCGTAATGTCACCTCTTTTTTTAATAAAAGAAAACACTACAGAGACAGTAGTCCTGCATCACACGCACCAAATAATGATAATAGCAGACTTCACTGAGTGCTTTACGTTCTCGAGTTGATGCTGTTTTTGTTTCCCTTTCCAAAGACACCAGTGGCCTTCAGGATGAGCTCATCTGTAGACCTGGAGCAGATGGCTGAGATAGGTAAGATACTCTGGGAGAGGAAAACAAACTAACATTTCTTCAAGAAAGTCTCGCTCACGGAGGTGGCAAGACTACCATTAGCTTTTGAAGGCAGCAATCTCACTTCAGTAATTTCAATTTATCACTTATTCATTGCGGAGTAATATTAATGTTTATGAAACCAAATCCTGTTTTGTACTAATTACAAAAGTCGTTTTATCATACAGCATATAATTTCAGGATTTCCTATTCAACCAAAGGAAGCGCCAGGTTGGTGTTATTGAGTTAAAGTGCTTGGCTACCACCCAGCTTAAAGCTCTTTCCCACAAGTTTTCTTTTCTTTTTTTCGCTTTGAGACTTGAGGCTCTGAGTCAGTTGTTACACGCGCGTCTTTGTGAGGCTGCATGATCACAGAACGCCTCAAACCCATTTCTTATCAGCCATGAATCTTTCTGATGATTCACTGTAACGTAGGGTTGGGTAATAGTTCAATGCTAGACTTTATTAAGGTACAATATAAAACATGCATTCTTCTTTCATTTTGAAGGAGAAAAAAATGATAAATAGTTAGTTAAAAAATAGTCAGATGAACTATTCAGTAAAAAAATAATGGTCCTCAAAGCATAATATGAATAATGTGGTACTTGGAAAATACACACACACTCACTCACTCTCTTACTCACTCATCCACACACAAAACACACACACACACACACACACACACACACACACACACACACACACACACACACACACACACACACACACACACACACACACACACACACACACACACACACACGCGCCTCAGCCCCCCTCTGGGGAGAATCCCAGGCCGCAGACAGGCATCAGCTGCTGTGTGTGCGTGCGTGCGTGCGTGCGTGCGTGCGTGTGAGTGACCACAGGAGGGATGGGCATCGGGACCCCGACCCAAACGGCTCCCCCTGCCCCCAGAGGGGCACTTCCTGTCTGCTATCAGGCTGACGGCCGCGCTATTTATAGACGGACCCTGGACCTCCTGCTGAACAAGGCCAGATAGCATCACTCAGTCTGGGGATGACCACAGCTTCCAGTAACAAGCCCTCTGCTCTTTCTGTTTGGGGCTGATAGTGTCACCGCTAGCATCACAGCCTTCCCCGCTGCCTTCCCCACATCAAATCAATCTTTATTGACAAACGTATCCACCGACTTGCTGTTGGAAGGTTTCAGTTGGGGCTCGGCTAGCTGCTAAGCTAACCTTGTTAGGTGGTTCTCATTGCAGGGACCCGGGTTGGGTTCTGTCCTGCGGTTCTGTGCTGTCGTTCCATCTGTTTCAACTCCCACTCTCCAGTCTGTCTGCGCTGTGCGTTCCAGTAAGGCTCGCAGGCTCCTTGTGGGAGGCATGTAGCTCAGGGAGTAAAGCGGGATGGTCTGGTAACCAGAAGGTTGCTAGTTCGAAACCCCGGCTCCTCCTAGCCGAGTGTCGAGGTGTCCCTGGGCAAGACACCTCACCCTGACTGCTCCTGACGAGCTGGCTGTCGCCTTGCGTGGCTGACACCGCCGTCGGTGTGTGAATGTGCGTGTGAATGTGAGGCAATATTGTAAAGCGCTTTGATTTGCCGCTGGTTAGAAAAACGGTGTAAATGCAGTCCATTTACCATTTAAAGGCCCACAAAAATATGCATCCATAAATATATTTGAAAATGGTGGATGACAAATCAACTGATAAAACACGTCCCAGTGTCCGATGGTCGTTAGGTATGATGACCTGTCGGTTGGCGGCCATGTTGGATCAAAATGGTGGCCGTGGGTCCACCTTTCATTGTTTTTGCCTTTATCAGAATTGAAGAAGGATGATGAAGAGTACGAGGAAGAGCACAGCGGCCTGGCCAAGCGTCCGGCGTCGTTGCCGGCTCCGAGCGGGGGCGGGCTTGACTCCTCCCACCCGTATTACGACGTCGCACGCCACGGGATCCTCAAGGTCATAGGTCAGCCGGGAACACCTGAACACACACCGTCAATGGATGAGGCCTGTTTGGTCGTTCAAGGGAGACGAGCTGATTGGTCGTCTAGAATATAGATTAACGTCTGCCTCACAAAATAATCCTTATTCCTGATTCTCGGGTGATAATATACATTTTATCCTCATAGTGTATAAACTCAAATACACGGGATACTAAGTGACTTCCCTAATGGGACAAATTATAATTTTAAACACGTTTGCCTTTTTATGTCACAACATTTATTCTTGCAAATTCTACATCGCACCCGATTGGCTCTTAAACCCCCCTGTAAATAAACCTCCGTCACTTACCATAAACCCATCTCCATATATTACCATGGAGCGGAAAAAGCCCACATTAACATGCAGGGTGCGCCTGCCCTAACGGCCCCAGCTGTTTCCTGTCTCCCCTCCCGTCTTCCTCCCCAGGGGACGACAATTACGGACGCAAGCTCATCGTCTTCAGCAGCTGTTGCATGCCGCCGTCCCACCAGCTCAACCACCAGCGCCTGCTAGAGTGAGTTGTCGTCCGTCCCCCCCCCCCCCAGACGGACAGACCCCTATGGGGGTGGAACCCATGGAGGTCTTCTCTAGTCAGTATTTAAAGATCACCGATTGGAAATGAGGGAATCAAGACGGGCATGGATTTGGGGCGGTTCTATATTTTTATCTGATTTGGTTCGTGTTTTCAACGCAGAGGGGATTGTGGGCGTGGCCGCCGAGGAGAATAACAAATAGACTAGAGTGAAGAACAGGCTTTCCTGGCCCAATAGTTTGTGGGTTTGATCCCCGACAGCAGCATCGAACTTTAAGCAAGATGAGATTGAGTGAGAGGCCTAAGCCCCAGTCTTCTGTTGAAGGCCCTCCACCTCTGTTCACTGTGATCAGAAAAATGTAATCAAACGACCGAAATCAAACTTACGATGCGTGTCAGATGTTTGATGCAAACTACGGAAAACGGCCTCATTAAATATAATTTAACGCAAAATAATAAGTGTATGTTCGATGCAAAATAATAATAACAGTAGGTTAAATGCAAAATAATATTATTAATAACAATAATATTTTTCAGTATTAGTAATTAGTAACTAGTATTATGCCTCATTTAGTCTGATACAATACATTCAGGTAGTGAGAATGAAGCTCCCCGTTGTGTGCAGGTACCTGAAGTACACTCTGGACCAGTACGTGGAGATGGACTACACGGTGGTGTACTTCCACTACGGCCTCCGCAGCAG
>NC_044051.1:4368898-4386398 GCF_902167405.1 Gadus morhua | reverse complement strand
TACCCCTTCAGTTACTGTGTAATTTAATCACACACCAATCAATTACACACTTTTGTAATTGAACCAACTTGTGTAATTGAACACACTTGTGTAATGAACCCTTGGTAAATTACACATTTGGTTAAATACATTTGTTGACAGTTTTCAGGGGTGTCACAAAAAAATCATACCACTATACTTTCCATTTTATATAAACTTTGTCGTTTACACTTCAGATGTAAAAAATAAATAATAATAATTAACTCCTCAGTAATGATTATAACACTGTGTAACAATAACTACGACTAACGTTAACTGTGTTGCTTACGCTAGCTGTGATGCTATTCAACCGCTGACTTTGAAGCTAACGCTCACTGTAACGCTAACGTTAACTGTGTTGCTTACGCTAGCTGTGATGCTATTCAACCGCTAACTTTGAAGCTAACGCTCGCTGTAACGCTAACGTTAACTGTGTTGCTTACGCTAGCTGTGTGATGCTATTCAACCGCTAACTTTGAAGATAACGCTCTCTGTAACGCTAACATTAACTGTGTTGCTTACGCTAGCTGTGTGATGCTATTCAACCGCTAACTTTGAAGCTAACGCTCGCTGTAACGCCAACGTTAACTGTGTTGCTTACGCTAGCTGTGATGCTATTCAACCGCTAACTTTGAAGCTAACGCTCGCTGTAACGCCAACGTTAACTGTGTTGCTTACGCTAGCTGTGATGCTATTCAACCGCTAACTTTGAAGCTAACGCTCACTGTAACACTAACGTCAACTGCGGTTCTGACAGGTGTCCGTGGAGAGCATCGTGAACAAGATGAGCCCCTCCAACCTGGCGTGTGTGTTGGGCGTGAACCTGCTGTGGCCCCCCAAGGGGAGCGTGTCCCTCTCCGCCCTGGCCCCCATCAACGTATTCACCGAGATTCTCATCGAGCACTGCGACGCCGTGTTCCGGGAGCCCGTGGTCGGCACGGCAACGGCATGAAAACACGGGAGACAACGTCTTGTTTTTTTATGACAAACTAGATAAAGTATTTTATGACGAACCACTGAACGGTTCGGACCTGGGTAAGACGATGAGCATGCCCGAGATGTCCCGGTTTTCCTGTTTTAAGGGACATTTCGGTTGACTTTGATGAGGAAAGTGTTAAAGGAGACATATTATACCACCAGGTGTAAGCGGGATTAGCCATACAAGCCGTTTCGAAAACCTGCCCCATATGACATCACTAGTGGGCGTGTCCACCTAGATCTGTGCCTGATAGATGAACGTTTACTTCAGTCCACTGGTTAGGTTGGTAGACTGATCTATCGCAGCACAGATCTAGGTGGACACGCCCACTAGAGATGTCATATGGGGCAGGTTTTTCGAAACGGCTTGTAAGGCTAATCACACTCACACCTGTAATCTAAAACGACGTGTTGTTACATATTTGCCATTATTCCGTACTTTTTCAGTGTTTCAATGACATGTTGAAAATGTGTTATGTGATTTTGCTTTGTTTCTCTTCATTTTACAAATGTATTAAAAAGTGAGGGTTTGTTACTACACATATAAGCACCTTTATTATCAGCAAGGTCCCTGGTGATGAGCGTCGCCATGACTACACCGTTGACGTTTCCGAACTTGTGTCACACGGTAACGTTACAACCAGAAACGAGTGGCAACACCAGACAGTTTTTGTTCTTAACATTTGTTTATTAATGATTCCATTTTTCATAAGAACTCGGTACAAAAAAGTGAGACTACTCTTTACCATTTACCAACTTCCATCAACGTTATTTTTTTAATGCATCATTAAAGGAAAGAAAATAAAAAATAAAAACTACATTGGCATATTTAAGACAAACACTTTTTTCCTAGACATCCTATCAACTGGACGGTCTCCGTGACAACGAAAATAAAGACGACTACTTCTTGAACAAACACGAGTTTCTCTTCCAAGCTAGGAAATCTTTGTGTTGTCTTTTACATTGTTCCCTGGCGACCAGCTCGTCATTGCTTCATAAAAATAAAAAATTCAACATTACAGTCTCCAGAATGCATAACCGAACGCAAAACAATAGAAAATCCCCAATGTTTTTTTGCCCTTCTTCTTATTTCGTCCACATCAGCGTGCCTTTTGTTGTTGTTCCTTGATAAAAGAATATAAAAATGTTTTTGATTCTTTTTTTTGTTCATTTTGTTGTTCAAATGTTTTGTGTTGTCGTTCCGTGTATTTAAAAATAGATCTGTCTTGCGGTAAGCACTGCACAGTTTCTCCCGGAGAAGATTCTGATGGAGTGGTGGTGAATGTCTGATGGAGGGGGGGGGGGGCATGCGCAAGGGAGTGTTTGATATGATCACCTTTCAAATCATCCTTCCGATAGGAAGCCGATTCAGTTTTATTAAAGGGCCCCTATTTTACCGGCAGATATGCTGTGGACACGTGGGCGTGTACACCGAGGCATGATGGGTAATGGCGACATCCAACCTGGCTGTAAAATAGGTTCCCTTTAATTATAATTACTAGTAGTAGTTATTATGGTTCGAATTTCTTGCGTCTCCTGGATTTTACACAGCCCTTGCAGGTCCGTGCGATATGCATCAAACGTGTTTACATTCTAGCCTTTCGTATTGGTGTTTGTTTAGGTTTTGTTGGACTGTTTGCGATCCCGGAGGGAACCCCCATTTGGCCCTGAAATAGACAACGACAAAAATAACAACAAAAAAATTGCATGTCTCTGTGGCAGTGACAACTCAAAATGACTTGGCGGTGGACTCGAATCCCCTATCCTCTACAAAAGATCTCCATGATATATCCTTTTTTTTTTTAAGCTATCAAGGCAAACATAATAGCATATTGATGCATGGCTATGACATTATTGATATTATGCTCAAATGGTGGTTAAGGTCTGACGCGGGCAGAATCTGTGCATTTGTTCGGAGGGGGGGGTTCAGGGGTCGTGGGGTCAACAGTGCTCACTGTATTAGCCGGAGCTCATGTACGTCAACAAAATAACAACATAACAGTTTTTAAGCATCCATGTCCTTCCAAAGTACTGTTACGCCTTTCAGGTAAAGGGAAAGTTATTTCACATCAAGGCAGAACCATAATAAACCATTTTTGCAACCGGGAAAAGTAACAGGAAATTGGAGAAGGAGAAAGCGTCGTATTGCTTTGACAACAAAGGGGGCGTTGCACCTCAAAGAAAGAATGAACTTTTACACAGAAATGAAATATAAGAAAACACTGGCAAAAATGTCCCTGAACACCATTTTGTAGTACAAGGAGGAAATGAACACAAAAGTTGAACTCCTTTCATTGCCAATCAACTGCCTCACACAGCTGTCTAGTGATATGTGGACCTTCTACTGTTGTTGTTTGTGTGAGTATGCTGGTAAATTAAAGTGTTCTACGGTGATTTTTCTCCCCCAATGATGGAAACTCTTGACTCCTCCCCTGTAACAGCTTTGATCTTTTGAGCACTTTGAAGAATTTTAGACACCAAACACAAGTAATGTTGATATGACTGAGAGAAGCTACACTTTCTCTTACAAGTACAGCTCACCAGGAATTCAATGTCTGGGGCTTACTGTCTTTAAACTGTCCCCCCTAGCCCAAGTAATGTTCAGTCCAATGTCAATGATAATAAAGTACGTAAATTGTCTTTCCTTTTCGGGGAAAAGAATGCAAAAGGTAATAAAAACAATGATATTGGAAAATGTTTGTGCATTTTTTTTCACGTTGCAAAGTGGGATCCTGCCACTGATTTTGATAAGAGCATGATATAAAGTGAAAAAGAATAATAAAAACGAAAGCGAAAGTGAAAGTAAAAAATCAAAAAAGTAAAAAACTTAAAAGCCCATTTAACGGACCGGTAGGAAGACAAGCTCTGCGGTAAGGACTCCTACAAATCAATCATGACGGCAGCCCTCCTGTCGGAAAAACAGACAGGCTCAACAACAAGCCATCAATCTCAAGAACAAACTACCTTCAATTGACTAGGTCCACTGACACCACCACCCCCACCCCCCCCCGCCCACTACGCCCCCACCCAAAAAGATCTGTCGACACCTTTCTCCGTGCTTCGTGTTGCCATCGCTCTAAAACTAGTTGCGTCTCCTCGAGGCAGTGTTCATTAGTCTGACTTGAATGTGAATTAGACAGGGCCTCCCTCCTCTATGAAATGTCAATTTGTTGAAGAAGAAAAACATTGCAACTCAATTGTTCTTTTCCAAAGCGTCAAAAGCATAAAATATAAAATAGGCAGGGAATAAAATAACTATACAAATACAAAAAGTTCCCAGTCATGATCACCCCCCCTGCCCCCTGCCACCCCCCCCCCCTCCACCCACACTCCCAGTACAAAAATGAATGGTTTCCTTTTTCTTTTTTGGCATATGTTCTATACTGGTAAAAAAAAAAGAAATGAAAGAAAGAAAGAAAACAACTGGGTTGATCTGTGGAAATGTCCCGTTATTGGAGTGCAATGGCGAAGGAAAAGGAAGGCGTGAATACGTCAGGAAAAATGTGTGAATCCAGTAAATCTGAACGACAGAAAGACCTGCAGTTGTAGTAATAGTAGTAGTAGTAGTAGTAATCAGAATAATACAACATATGTACACAATGACCCCCGCCCCCCCCCCCATCCTCCAAATACTCCCAACTTATATGTATCAACAGGCATTGGCATGAAAATACTAAAATCTCCACTACAAATGCTAATTTCTTTTTAGTTTATCTTAAATACTTTTTTGACTCTGACTTTTTTTAACTCTATTAATACTGAAAAAAAAAAAAAAAGAAGGTATCCTCTGTTTTTTTTGTTTTGTTTAGAAGGCTCGTATGCATTTTTGCAGTACATACACAACAAAAACACCCAACCCCCCCCACCCCTCCCCCTCAACCCCCCCCACACACACAGATACCTCATACACCTGAATTATTATGGCAGACACCGTCCTCAGGAGCCCCTCCTAGCCAACGTCAATGTACAGTCCCCCTCCTCCCCCCTCCAACGCTCCCGCCGTTGCGTTTCCGTGACTACGCCTACTCTAATGTTCTCTCTCACTATACGTAGAACAATAATTATACCTGTGTGTTTGTTTTTTTCCGGGTTTTTTTTCTCTTTTTTTTCTTCGCATTTTTTTTTCTCGTCGTTTTTCTTTTGTAAGAGGAAATATATTTGGGCTGCGGCGAAATACTTTGTCCACAACTTCCTGTGGCAGCGTGGTAAATCTTAAATTCTTGTAATAAATACATTAAGGCCAAGAACGTTAATAAATAGAAAATAAATAATTAAAAAAAGAAATCTCGTAAGCACTGTAGGTGTTGGGTTTAAAAAATACTATATCATGGACTGAGTGGAGGATATAGGCTCTCTTTTGTTAAAAGTTATCTTGTTGCTTTTTTGTTTTAATCCATGACACTTCTGAAGATGAAAAAATGGGTCGGTATTATTCGGTGGCAACGATGGTATCTCGTATGTGTTAGAAAAAGAAAGAAAACATCTTTTCCCTCGACATTTGGCTGAGACCAGAGACGGCTGCACGTGTCTGCTTTTGCTGCTGCTAGCTAGCTAGCTAGCCGTTGCTGCGGCTAAACAGCTAGCCATAGCTTCTGCTAACCAGCTAGCTGTTGCTGCTTCTAACCAGCTAGCAGTCGCGGCTGCTAACCAACGAGCCAAAGCTGCTGTTGGCTGCTGCGGTTAATCTCCTAGCTAGCTAGCTAGCTCACTCGTCAAGGCTACTCCCCAGCTAGCTCGTCGCGGCGGCGGCTACGCGCTAGCTAGCGGGCAGCTCCGCGCCCTAGTTGTTGCCCTGGGCCTGGCCCCTCTGGAGCAGCGCCGAGGGTCCGACGGGGATCGAGGCGATGGCGGTGGCGGTGGCCGGGCCCAGGGTGATGGCGGCGTTGGCGCTGACGCCGCCGCCGCCGCCGCTGCTGGTGGTGCTGGTGGTGGTGCTGGTGGCGCTGGCCGGCTTGATCCAGGGCAGCGAGAGCAGGGGGGCCTTGGCGGTGGTGGTGGCGGTCATGGTGACCTGGAGGACCTGGTCCCGCTGGATGAGGCGGATCAGGGCCTTGACCCGCTCCAGGGAGGCCTGGGTGCTGCGCTGCTGGCCCAGCAGGCGCTCCCGCACGTCCATGCACTGCTGCAGGGAGGAGGGGGGAAGGCGGGAGGAGGCAACGGTGAGGAGGCGCTCTGTGTGACAAGGGTGAACTGTGGCTGATCGACAACGTTGATGAACCGCCGCAAGGAACCTGGTTTGATTCCGGCCTGCGTTCCTATTCTACATATCCTTTATCTCCTCTCCTCCTCCTCCCCTCTCTCTCCCCTCTCCTCCCTCTCTCTCCCCTCTACTCCCTCTCTCTCTTCTCTCTCTCTCCCTCTCTCTCTCCTCTCCTCCCTCTTCTCTCTCTCTCTCTCTCTCTCTCTCTCTCTCTCTCTCTCTCTCTCTCTCCCTCTCTCTCTCCTCTCCTCCCTCTTCTCTCTCTCTCTCTCTCTCTCTCTCTCTCTCTCTCTCTCTCCTCTCCTCCCTCTCCTCTCTCTCTCCTCTCCTCCCTCTCCTCTCTCTCTCCCCTCTCCTCTCTCACCCCTCTACTCCCTCTCTCTCTCCTCTCTCTCTCTCTCTCTCCCCTCTACTCCCTCTCTCTCTCTCTCTCTCTCCCCCCTCTCTCTCTCTCTCTCTCTCTCTCTCTCTCTCTCTCTCTCTCTCTCTCTCTCTCTCTCTCTCTCTCTCTCTCTCTCTCTCTCTCTCTCTCTCTCTCTCTCTCTCTCCCCTCTACTCCCTCTCTCTCCCCTCTCTCTCCCCTCTCCTCTCTCTCTATCCCCTCTCCTCTCCATCCAAGTCCAAAAGCCCCTTTAAACATATCAACAAAGAGGGTAACTTAATCTTACCAAATGATGATTAAATACTATTTTTTAAACATTTTACTTCCAAATATGTGCAGGGAGTGGTCGGGTCGTTAAGGCGTTGTGCAAACAACGGTTTGAGTTCAGCTTTTTCTCAATTCAAGCAAAAAGGCGAAACCCTTTTTTATTGTGACATGATAAAAGCTCCCTGAATAACTCCTGATCCCGACCGACCGGTTAACGGGGCGCCGGGGTTTGCATCATGAGCTCCGTCTCAGCCACGTCACTCCTCCTCACCTCGAGAGACTTGTTCAGCATCTTGTCCTGCTCCTCCAGGTGAGCGCACTCCTTCTTCAGCTCCGTGTTCCTCCTCAGAAGCCTCCTCTTTTCCTCCTGCCTCACTGCTCGTCCAATCACACGCAGGGGGGGGGGGGGGGGAAGACGCAAACAATCCACAGACACAAACACAAAGAACACACGTCGTCCGTCAGTACAGGGAACGGAGAGGCTTGCGACGTCTGATGCACTTTTTTAATCCAGAAGATAATGCAACATAAGCCGGAGGGCGAATCCTCACCTGTCTTGTGTGTCACGTAGGACTGGACAAAGTTCTGCGGCCAGGACATGTTCTCCTTGTTAAGAACCTGCAGGAAGCGAGAACGGTGTTAAACGGTGAATGGACTGCATTTATACCGCATTTATATACTCTATAACCAGTGGCCACTCAAAGTGTTTACAATATTGCCAAACTTTCATACACACATTCACACACCGACGGCAGTATCTCGCTCAGGGACACCTCGGCTAGGAGGAGCCGGGGATCGAACTAGCAACCTTCCGGTTACCAGCCAACCCGCTCAACCTCCTAAGCCATATGCCGCCCTTGTTACGTCAGAGACTAGAACTACGACTAGGACTACGTTTGGTTTAGACGGAGCCAGGAGTCGTCGCCACAGAAGTGGAGCTCTGGACCGACTCCCTTCTTAAGAGGAGTGAGTGTAAATCATTCCCTTAGCAGGGGGACATTAACGTAGTTACCCAGCATGCTGTTTCTGAGTCCGAGTCGAGACACATATTATTAAGGAGCAGTTTGGGATTAGCCGTCTCACTCTGAGATGGCTCGCGATAGGAAGTGCTGTATGAATAACATGGTCGTCGTTAAGCGTATCAGACTTAGCGACCGTGGACCGCGCGGGCGTTCGTACCTTCTTCTGGCACTTGGGGCAGTACCAGGCGGCCCGCGGGGGGGTTTTGAGGGGGGGCTGCAGGCAGTCGGGGTGGTAGGCGCGGGTGCAGTTGTGACAGGGCTGGAGCTCACCCTCCTCCTTGCAGACGGAGCAGTGCTCGTCGTGCTCCAAGTCCTCCTTCGAAAACAACAACAGAACAACAACAAACAAAATGGCAACCCGTTATCTTGGAGTTTTCTTTCGTTTTATATTTTCTTAGTTTCTTTCTTTGTGTCTTTCTTTCATTCTTTCGTTCTTTCTTCCTTCCTTCCTAAGTTTTCTTTCATTTTATTTTTCTTTCTTTCGTTCTTTCTTTCATTCTCTTTCTTTCATTCGTTTTCTCTCTTTTTTTCTTTCTTTCGTTCCTTCTTTCTCTAACTCTATAGTACATCTATTGCTGCTATAGCCAGGCCTTCCACACTGCACATCACACCCACCTTTCCATAACTAACTCAGAGCCATTATTAAAGGTAGATTCAAAGCCGTCGCCCCCACTTCGCCAACTCATCCATCCCCAACACCCCTAACTTTAATATCATAGACCAACACTGTGGCACTCAAGAGTCCATGCTAGTATACGCAGTGTGATTCTCCAGTGTGGGCGTTTTCATTACAGCCCTAATCTCTCCGTCGGTCGGTTAGAGCTTCAGAGGGCAGGCCTGTGAGAGGGCCGAGAGCCAACTGGTGTTCAGGGCAGATCTCAGCTCGCCCGCTGGGAGAGAGAGGGCCGACCGACGCTAGGTAAATGCGCTCTGAATTGGCAGAGCTCATGGGAGCACAAAAGCGTGTTCCTACATGAGGAGTTCCACCACGGAGTCTGGGAAGGTTGGAGTCGAGGTTGGTTGGAGTCAAACTATTTTCCCATTTTTTATTCACTTTCATTTCAATCTATTGGAATCTACTCCATCTATCTAACTATTGAACAGTCTAACACTCTATCTAAATATCGATCACTCTATCACTCTCTATCTAACTATTGCTCTCTATCTAACTATTGATCTATCACGCTATCAATCTGTCTATCTATACTTGATCAACTATATAAAATATACTTCATATAGTACATGAAGTTTATATACTACATACAAAGGAACTTCCCCCTCTGTCTGTGGAAATGACATAAATAAGATATCAGATCACACAACACACAAACACACACACCCACACAGGTGCACTCAACCAGACACACACCCAAAGATAAACCTACTTTGGGTTCATCTTTGGGAGTGGGTGACGCACAGATGCACACACACAGATAGACCTACCTACACACACATGCACCGACACACACACACACACACACACACACACAAATAAACCTACACACACACAGATACACATACACACAGATGCAGTGACCGACACAGACGCACAGGCCACATATATAGCTGCCTACACACACACACACACACACACACACACACACACACACACACTCGTCCTGTCATCAGGGGTGGGGTACGTACCTTCCAGCAGAGATCCTCTGTGTCTAGCGTGTGGATGGGAAGCACAGCACAGGTTAGTAAGACTGCTGGGGCAGGGGGTTGCGGTGGGGGGGGGGGGGGGGGGGGGGGTGCGGACACAGGGTGGGGGTGGTGGAGGGTGGGGGTGGAGGAGGATGGAGCAGTAAAGCCATGCATGCGCTGCAGAAAGGGGTCCAGCTCACACAGAGCATGTGCGTGTTATTCACACGGGTTTTGGGACGGCAACAGAATTGGAATGCACCCGAAGCAGCGATGCAATGAGGAGGCAACGATCAAATGAAGAGGCTTGGAGAGAACGACCAAAGGGCCTCGAGAACCACAGCCTCCCCGACCGCTGGGCATCCGTTCATCAAGAGAAGGTTCTCTTTCTTTGTGTGTATGTGTATGACTGTGTGAATGTGTGAGTTTGAGTATGTGTATATGTGTACTTGTATGTGTGTGTGTGTGGGTGTATGTTTGAGTATGTATGTGTATGTGTGCGTGTGTATGACTGTGTGTATATGTGTGTGTGCACGTGTGAGAATGTGTGTGTATGTTAATGCGAGAGTGTGTAGGTACGTGTGGGTGTGTGCGCGTGCGTTTGTGTGTGTGTATAAGTGTACTTGTATGCGTGCGTGTGTGTGTGTGTTGGTGTGTGTGCGTTTGTGTGTGTGTATACGTGTACTCGTATGCGTATGTGTTTGTGTGTGTGTGTTAGGGTTTTTGCGTTACCTTGTGACATGAAAAGGGGGTTGTTCAGGTAGTTTGATGCAAGTCGTTTGCGCTGAGAGGCCAAAGAGCAAAGAAATGGAAATAGTTAGACCAGTTGGAATATTAAAAACGTCCATTTCGCAAGAGTCACAGTTTAGTAATTCAGTTACGAAACAGATGAGTGTTGAATAAAACATTGTTTAAAATTGGCCCTGAAAAGTACGATACAGACCTACAGTTATGAATAAGTTGCAAAGACATTTAAATAAAATGTTCTTATTATCCCAAAATGCAGCACTGCGTTTTTTTTCCCCAGAGAAAGCATAACTGCAACTTTGCGAAGAATTATTTTCATAAAATTCCATCCAGGTAGACAGTTGGAATGACATTGCGGTTCTGTCGGCCATCTTGGTCCCAACTGGTCCTCAGCAGAGGTTCTCTGTTCTGTCGGCCATCTTGGTCCCAACAGTGGGTCAAAGAGGCTCTCTCACCTCGGGCTCAAACAGGCCGCTGTACGCTGGGTTGGCTGTGCTCCGCCTCTTCCTCTCCTGTCTCTTGGTCTGGAGCTCTGCATCACAGCCACCATGTTATGACATGTTAGTAACAGCATGGGATGGACAACGTATACCACATTTTTTGCATAATTTGTGAAAAATATATATTTTTTTAGACACATGAAAAGCCTAAACACATAAGAAAATATATATTTATATTCCCTTTTTCCAAAATGTTTGTTTGAGTTGTTTTTAAAGTTTTACAGGAATGCAAAGAAACAAAAGTTGCAGATTTTTTTAATATTTACCTCAAACAAATCAATAAACAACGACAACAACAAAGACTGACCTTCCAAGTAGTCCGTGGTGACTAGGCCGAGGGCAACCATGAAGGCAATTTTCTGCAACAGACGAGGATCACGGTAGCATTAATAACAGGCGTGTTTGATTCAAGATTCATCCACTTTATTCGTCACACACAAACATCACATACAGGATCGTTCAGTAAAACTGAACTCGCAAAACAAAAAAAGCAACAGTATCAACTATCAAAAACTTAAAAGAAGAAACGTTTTTGTGGTAGAGACAAGCAACACTATTTGCAATAGGAGTAGATTTAACGAAGGGATCTGAAATAATATTTGAAAAATATATAGTAGGGATGCATCAAAATGAAATTCTTGGCCGAAACCGAATACACTGAAACAGTTGGCCGAAAGCCGAAACCTTACTCTTTAATTTTTCACCATTGCATAAATCAAACAATTAAATTTCCTTTATAAACTTTTTTGTCTTGCTTTTCAATAAAAAAAATCAATTACAAATTTGATAGAAAATATTTATTTAATACTGAACGTTTTCTTACAGTCCAGCAGACCTTATAGCAAGAATTTAAGAACAATGTAACTTAAAATAAATTAGTTATTTTTTATTTTATTTTTTTATCAAAAAAAAATGTTCGGTGTATTTTTTTCGGCCCTTTTACTCCTTCGGCCGAAACCAAAAATTATGTTTTGGGCCATTTTCGGCCGAACATTTTCGGTTGCCGAATATTCGCTGCATCCCTAATATATAGATATGTTTAGTTGCAGTATGTCTGTCTGTCTTTGTGTCTGTGTGTTTATTAAGAGTGGGATGTTGACCACATACAGCTCTCGCAAGCATGGAGGGTGTAGGGGTCTGACTATCCAGAGGATAAACGTGACATCATCGGGGTGGGCTCGGAGATTATCTGGGATTATCAGTCGGAATAATTGGATCAGTTAACCGAGATCAGATCAGCGTTGACGAGATAAACATCAGCGCCGATTCCGGGGTCGTGTTCGACCAGAACGAAGCAACACGAACGAGAGACTTGGCGGTTGGGAACATTTGTCGGTTGATTTGATGGACAAAATGGCGGAAACCCCGCTTTCGCTGTTCACTTGAAACCGGACGTTTCCAGTTGGGTTTGTTAAGTCTTGTCTTGTTTTTAGGAGGAACAGAGAGAATGTTGTGGAGGAATCTTGGGAAAGGCTGCGTGTTGGCAGGAGACTCGCTATCTGTTAAGTATCCCACAGTAAATGGGTCATGATTCAACCAAACCGCTTGTAATACTGGTCTAAAATGCAATTAGAAAAATGTAGAAACACAAAAATAGATAGAACGGTTCTGTTATACAACCTATTGAACGGCTGATTCACGCCAGCTTGAGATCAAGAAAATAATGTCAGAAAAAGCCCATCAATTAAATTAAATGGGTTCAGCATAGTCTAGCGGTGATTGTGTTTGTCTCTAAATCAAGAGTTGCGGTCGTTATACGTCTCTGTTGAGCGATGTACAACGCTGATCATACACTGGACTAAACCGGTTCGGGGGTTCTAAGGCGGTTTGGGGGGGATGAGTATTGAGAGAGCGTCCTCATCCCACAGATCACCACGGCGACCTCCTCCTCACCTCTGGGTCTTCTTCGTCCTTCTTGGGGGCGGCGGGGGTGGGGGTGGTGGGGGGCGACCGGGCCGGGCTGCCCCCCAGGGACGGTGTGCTGGCCTGGGCCCGTGGGGAGCGGATGGGGGCCTGGGACTGGAGGATTATGACCTGGGGGGCAGAACACACCACACACACACACACACACACACACACACACACACACACACACACACACACACACACACACACACACACACACACACACACACACACAGGAGCACGGGCACACACACACACACATACACACACACACACACACACAGACACACACAGACACACACACACACAGATGATATGTGTTAGAAAGGTTTGACCATTTTGAATAATTCACATTTGTGTTAATAATACGCTAGGTGGCTGTTGACGTTGTTGTTGTTGATTTTGGGCTGTAGCTGAGGTTTCTAGGCGGTTGATTGCATTTGAACAAATTGTCCATACACATCTACAGTTTAACATTTGACAAGAACACACATTTCAGTAACACAGACCTCACTAACTAGAAGAAATACATTCAGAAGAGAAGCCCATAGCGAGAAAAGGACCACATTCTAAACGCTAGTTAGCAAAGCTTAGGGCAGGTGGGACAGTGTAATAGCCAACGGTTGACCATCAGCCACCGGAGGTCAAACGTTAAACCTCACCTTGCTGTCTGCGCTGAACAGCAGCGGCTGCACTTTGACCAGCGCCTCTCCGACGGCCACCACGCCGCTACTGGCGGCGGTCGACGCCACCACGGGGGAGCGGGAGGAGGAGGAGGGGGAGGTGGAGGAGGAGGAGGTGGAGGAGGAGGCGGAGGCGGAGGCGGAGGCGGAGGAGGAGGAGGAAGAGGTCGTGATGAGAGCCAACGCCACCCCGGGCCCCACGGGGGTGCTGGCCTTCGGTGGGACGCCGCTGGACTCCTGACCCCCCCCCGATGACAGGTCCTGGGCCTTCGCCGCCGCCGGGGTGGGCACCAGGAGGTGGGAGGGGGCGGGCGGGGCTGAAGGAGGTGGAGGTGGAGGAGGAGGAGGAGGAGGTGGTGGAGGAGGAGGAGGAGGAGCCGGGGGGGCCGAGGGGTCTCCCTGGCCGCCGTTGGACCGGTGCTCGGGGCTGAAGGTGCAGTTGGCGGTGGGCAGAGCGGGGCCCTTGCTGCGGGGGCCCGACAGGGTGGTGGCCTTCTGCAGGCTGAGGGGCTGGAGGTCCTGGCAGGGGGTGTGGGGCAGGCTGTCAGGGATCTGGGTCTTTGGCCTGACCTGGACAGGGGGGGGTGGGGGGGACAGTACCAGGGGGTTAGCGGGACATAGATAGATAGATACTCCTATCCACACACACACACACACACACACACACACACACACACACACACTAGGGGTGTGAATCTTTGGCTTCATACGATTCGATTCGATTAACGATTCAGTAGTTGGCGATTCGATTCAAGGACAATTATTTCGATTCTGTAAACCACGATTCGATTCAGTAACTTTGAACCAAAATTCTATATCCGTGTAATAAACATGCAATAATGTGATTGAGACTCTCTGTATTCTTCTGAAAGGTGAAAAAATGAGCTGAGTAGCTGATGACAGTGTTACGGATTACCGAGCTGCATTTCACAAAATAAACGTGTAAACTAAGTTTTAAAACATTAATCATAATCGATTCATACGATTTAAAGCATTTATATCGATTATTGGTGAAGCCAAAGCGATTCATTCTATTTATTTATTTTAGCAGATCGATTTAGTTGAATCGGTAGGACTGACAATCGATTCATCGATGCATTGCATGAATCGTTACACCCCTAACACACACACACACACACACACACACACACACACACACACACACACACACACACACACACACATACACACACACACACACACACACACACACACACACACACACACACACACAAACCGACCCATGCACACGTACATGCACACACACACAAACTGTTCTAGAAAGTAAGGGTACAAAACTGGGTTGATTCCAACTCTCTAATCTTTTTTGGACTCAACATTTTTTGGACTCATCTTATTTGGACTCATCCTTTTTGGATACAAGACTCAGTTTTGTACCCAGAAGATAACAGCTTATTCAAACCGACACGCTGTAGATATGTACCCCAAATCAAACTTATTGTGTTTGTTTATTCCAACTCTGACAGCGGTTCTGCGTTACCAGGCTGCCGCTGTCAGTGCAGCTCTGTGATGAATAATGAATAATGTTTGTCCTTGCCGAGCAGATTAAGATAAGAGGAGATGCATTGTGGGAAGATTAGTTGTGTTGTGTGTGAAGGTAGAAGAAGGTCCATAGTGTATCCAAATCGTGATGGGTCCCACTCTGTCTTATTAATGTGTGGTTAACCCAGGCCCTGCCAACGGAACACTTTGTAACTTTCAATAATGAATAACGTGGAGAAGGCCCTGCCTTTAAACTTACTCAACGCATCTCACACACACACACACACACACACACACACAAACACAAACAAGAGACACACACGCACGGACACAACACAAACCGACCCATGCACGCGTACATGCACACACACACAAGCACGCACACAAACAGACACACAAACACAAACGCATGTCAACTGCACTCGCCCGCATGCACACATAAACAAACACACACGCACACAAACAAACACACGCGCACGGATAAACAAACACTCACAGACACACACAAACAGACACACATCGCACCCTCTGGTTTAGATCTTTTTCTCCAAAGCTATCCTGCTGTTTGAGTGGCGTGGTAACAATAATAAACAACGTGAGTGACTGTGACGTGCACAGGACAGGAGTGTGCACGTGGGAGCTGCCTGGATGACCTGGCGTCTCCCTCAGACACGGGGGAGAGAAGCCCATGGACAAAGAGTCCATGTCAGGTCCACTCTAATAATTATCTCTCTCCCTCTCCCTCTCACACACACACACACACACACACACACACACACACACACACACACACACACACACACACACACACAGATGTACAAAAACACACACACAAAGATGTGTGCACACACACGCGCACACACACACACACACACACACACACACACACACACACACACACACACACACACACACACACACACACACACACGCGGAGACAGATGCTGCCGCGGTCCCGTGAGAGTTGAAGCGTGTCTGGACGTGAGCAGGCTTTCAATGTGGCCACAGCGGCCAATCAGAGGAGAGGGGGCGGGACCAGGGGCGGATGGTGCCTGTCTGGAGGATATAAGGTGGGGGATGTGGTGGCTAGGCTGTGTGTGTGTGTGTGTGTGTGTGTGTGTGTGTGTGTGTGTGTGTGTGTGTGTGTGTGTGTGTGTGTGTGTGTGTGTGTGTGCTCATGTGTGTTTGTGCGAGTGCGTGTGCGTCGGGGGGGGGGGGGGGGAAGCCAATTTCCCGAAAGAAACCGTCACACTAACCAGTTTGTCCTCCTACATATCGGCCACACACAAGGACACAATATTAGTTCAGTGTCGGCCATGTTTGATCTAGTGTGCAGCGTGACAGGAGAGATAAACGAGTGGAAGAGAGGGGAGGTCGGCAGGTGCACACGTGGACTGCGCTGCCACCTTGTGGCCGGCTCTGTGCTCTGCAGGCCGGGAGGAGAGCCACGCTGGTATCTATCCAGCTCTGTTTTGCATAGCGTCAGTCGATAAACATAAGCATAATGCATAATGTCATGTATAGTGTAGCATATTAGATCAATAATGTTGACGGCCAAACGGTCAATAGTGTTTCATTGTGTGTTTACATTTCCATTGCTCAAATCCTGTGTATGTATCTTTTTTTTATGAACAGTCGTGTGTGTGTAAATCGTTTCTCCTTTTTGATGTTTTCAATTCTTTTAAATTCCTATTCATGCATAGGCCTATTTAGTATTTCCATCATTCATTCAATCATTGTAATCCTATTTTATTCCTACATATCTCAGATCCACTTCCATTTACAGGAGCTTATCCTCATGTAAAGTTTTGATCTTCTGTTTGTGTGTGTGTGTGTGTGTGTGTGTGTGTGTGTGTGTGTGTGTGTGTGTGTGTGTGTGTGTGTGTGTGTGTGTGTGTTGTGTGTCTGTGTCTTTGTGTCTGTGCAGATGGAGCCTTGGAGTGTACTTAAATCCCTTGGAAGCAAGGACAGGAGAACCCCCTCCACCCACACAACTCGCTCCACGCAAACACACAAACACACGCATACACACAAAACCACCACCACTCTAAAGGCTCCCTTGATCTATTAAACACACAAACACACACTCAAATACACAAACATACACACACACACACGCACACAGATGCCAGGAATGATTCAGCTTTGATTTGCTGAACCACATACATATGAAATACCGCTGAAAAAAAAACAACCGCATGACATTGGTTGAATGAATGATGACTATCAGGAAATTGAATATTGATATTGCTACTTCTCTAAAGATATCTTAGACTTCAGCAAACTGGAGATCAAGTGAAGGTTCATGGAGGTTGTGTTTGGTGGCATAAAGTGTGTGTGTGTGTGTGTGTGTGTGTGTGTGTGTGTGTGTGTGTGTGTGTGTGTGTGTGTGTGTGTGTGTGTGTGTGTGTGTTTGAGAAAAAGTGCATGAGAGAGAAAGAGAAAGAGAGAGGGTATGGGAGAGAGAGTACCTATGTGAGAGATAGTGTGTATGTGTGTGAGTCTGTATGCGTGTGAGTACACACCTGAGGTATCACTGTTGGTGCTTGTCCTGCCAGCCTGTGCAGAGAGCTCACTTGAGGCACCTTGATGGGCGATGTTGTCAGTGCTCCAAGCATCTGCGGGCGAGAGACAAAGACATAGAGAGAGAGAGA
>NC_044051.1:4343898-4363898 GCF_902167405.1 Gadus morhua | reverse complement strand
AACGCCATTTTGTTTCTGTATCTCTCTCTGCCTCCCTCTCTCTGTCTCTTTCTCCTTCTATTTGTCTGCCTCTCTCTCTATCTCTATCTCTCTCTCTCCGTCTGTTAAATATATCTTCATGGAGGATCCACCGATCCATCACTTCCCTACTCTATTATAAAGTAATACAATCCAGTACAACTAGTCAATGTAAACCCAGCACGACGACATCGGGTCGATACGTTCAAAACTACACTTACACGTTACTTTTGTATTAGTATTGCAAGTGCATATCTGGGGCATCTCTTCACTGCTCGAATTAAACCATCCACACAACATGAACAATGGCGCCCTGTGGATCTGCAGATTGCAGCCTGGGTGTGCGTGTCTGTGTGTCAGTGTGTGTGCGTTGTGTGCCTGTGTTTGTCTATGCGTGTGTGTGTGTGTGTGTGTTTCAATGTGTGTGTGTGTGTGTGTGTGTGTGCGTCTGTGTTTGTCTATGTGTGTGAGTGTGTTTCAGTGTGTGTGTGTGTGTGTGTGTGTGTGTGTGTGTGTGTGTGTGTGTGTGTGTGTGCTGTCTAGGAGTGAAGGTGCGGCGTGGCGAATCATATTATAAATAATAAGAAGGTAGTTGTGTTGTGTTTTGTATCGGTGTTTGCTTTTACTTAAAAGAAAATATTCTGTTGAAAGCCTGAAAGTCTGGCTCCTCATCATTGAAAATGGAACAGCGCAGTCTAAGACTCCCAAAGACCACGGTAGCGGTTAATAAGGCGCAGGTAGGAGTCTGACGTCTGTCCAGGGGAGGCGTGCGGTTTGGCGCGAGGCAGCGAATGCGGAGCCCCCTTTGGTACCTCCTTGGTATCGAACCCTCCCGTAAACAACCTTTGAACTGAAACTGTAGCTACACCGAGCGATGAGACTGTGGAGTCTCTCCGGGCCTCCTAGGGTGACACGTAATCCCACGCAGCACTCGAATAACGACTGTGTGACACCACGGAGCCACGACAGCAGTTTCAAGGAACGATGTATTAAATATTCACAGGCGGGTGATACTGCCAGAGCTGCCTGCAGCACACAGAAGAACTCGTCGCTGGCCTGTCTGCCAAACAAGGGATGATCTTAAGAATCACCCTCCCCTAACTTTAGAGGAATTTACCTTTGCAGACGCAGAGACGTAGCCAGGCTACGTATTAACTCGACGCCTGCCAGCCCCCCCCCGCTGTCTCTCCTAGATGAGTTTCCCGCACTTTCCATTGTCACGCCATCGTTGCTGTGAACGCTTCCCAACGCACGAGCGACTTGTTTTGACAACGCCGATTGTGTTACTCTTATGCTAGCAGGCTAATCGCCGGTGGTCCGTTCTAGATAAGGAATCGTACAAAGTCGATTTTAGCGTTTTACGAAGAAGCAGCATCTATAACGTCCCTTTGGAAGTTCCCTACACGTCGTTTTTCCAACTGCAGGCTCTCTTCCACCACGGCCTCTCTCGCGAACTCAATACACTCACTCCCCACGCCGTCGCATAATTACAAAAATAAAATGAAAACCCATCTGCGATATAATCCATTTCAACCAGGAGCGCGGAGAGACGCGGTATCGACGGACCCAAGGTCATCCAGCTGGCGCCGTAAGTATACCCAGGCGTCACAGAGCGTGGAACGTGGCATTTCGTACGCATTTGCACGGAAGATTGTGAGCTCGGGAAGCAGCCCTGTTGGGCGATGACTGGTTGTATACACCGGCCGTAAAAGAAGAGTACATCCCATTAACCCCGTGTGTCTACGCACGCACCCAACGTGTCATCCAATCAAGAGCGTCACCGTGGGCGACTTGGCGTCCCGGGAGCGAGACCGCCAGCCGGGGGCGTGGCTTCTAGCGTGCAGAGGAGAGGGTGGTGGAGGTGAGGGAGGTGGGGGTGGTGGTGGTGATTTCAGAGCGCGGTCATTCAGGCTTTGTCGACTGCGTCGTGCGCGGTTGCGATAGTCGGCGTCACGGGCGACGTGGCAACGTTGTGTGAGGCGATTGAGGACGTGAACAAACATGTCGTGTCTTCACATTGAGCGGTTGACCCCGGCAGAGTTCCTCCGTGGGACGATGCGCCCCCAGGAGTCCCGCAGGTCGTAGGTCAGGGTGTGCACCAAACGAGTGGATTGTTTGTGTGCGCTCTCTCTTTGTGAATCATCTCCAACGACGTGAAGCATAACGACACACCGCTGTTGTCCTGCTTCTGACCGCCCACTGTGTTCTCAAACTACTCTTTATGTAAATCGTACACACATAACAACATTCCCGGCTTTCTGAGTGTGCGTCTATTCACTTTTTATTCATGATGCAGACGTTTCTACCCACAGGGCCTGAGAGTTTATGATTCATTGGCATCCTACCAGTTAAACTTAGTT
Organism: Gadus morhua; assembly: GCF_902167405.1. Lineage (NCBI taxonomy): Eukaryota > Metazoa > Chordata > Actinopteri > Gadiformes > Gadidae > Gadus > Gadus morhua. The sequence goes on along the minus strand of NC_044051.1, from coordinate 4,361,520 downwards.
AGCCTACTATCATTAGCACCTAGTGGCTAACGGTTAGCCTGCTATCTCTAGCACCTGGTGGCTACCGGTTAGCCTGCTATCATTAGCACCTAGTGGCTAACGGTTAGCCTGCTATCATTAGCACCTGGTGGCTAACGGATAGCCTACTATCATCTGCACCTAGTAGCAAACGGTTAGCATACTATTCTTAGAACCTAGGGGCTACCGGTTAGCGTACTATCATTAGCACCTGGTGGCTAACGGTTAGCCTATTATCATTAGCGCCTAGTGGGTACCGCGTACCGTACTATCATTAGCACCTGGTGGCTAACGGTCAGCGTACTATCAATAGCACGTAGCGGCTTCAGCGTCAATACCGAGCAGGCGGAGGTGAGTCTTCTGCGGACATCGGGAGTCTAAAACCCGGGATGGATCCAGCTTCAGGGAGCTGAAGACGACAACACGACCGCTAGCCCAACGCCACCTCCGCCTGCTCCTCTACCTCCATTCCTCCACCCTTTTGCTGCATCCACACGAGCTGTCCACGAGGAACACGGTGGACCGGCGGCCACTGGGTCTGGCCGGCGCGTGATGTTGTGTTGTTGTGGGGCCCCAGCAGGGCTCCTGTCGGTGTTGTGATCCGGTATATGGATCCACGTAAACAAGGTCCCTGCTTTAAGTGGCTTCGGCGCTGATTGCGATCGCCTGCTCTAATTGGCTGAAGGCGGGCGGTGCTGATGGTTTGTGGGTGGCTCACAACAGCGGGGGCCATAGGGTCTGGATCGCCCCCCCACACACACACACCCCCCCCCTACCGACCCACATTGATCCCATCACCCCTCACAGCCAATACCAGTATTGGGCTGCATCTGCTGTCTCCATGTGCACTAGATGAACCTCTCTCTCTCTATGCACTACATGACCAACTCTCTCTCTCTACTCTATACACTACATGAACCCCTCTCTCTATCCATGCACTACATGAATATGAATATCTCTCTCTCTCTCTCTCTCTCTCTCTCTCTCTCTCTCTCTCTCTCTCTCTCTCTCTCTCTCTCTCTCTCTCTCTCTCTCTCTCTCTCTCTCTCTCTCTCTCTCTCTCTCTCTCTCTCTCTCTCTCTCTCTCTCTCTCCACTGTATGGATCTCTGTCAAACAAATGGAGACTCTGTCGTTCTAGATGCACTGTTGGGTACCACGTTAACAAACAGCAGCAAGAACTTAAAAACACATTCCCTGGGTTTAAAGCCAAGATAACCAAACAATACGATGTTGTGTTGTAGAAGTGCCGGGAAAGCTGTGCAAGGCCAGGTTACAATCCTGTGTTTCTTCTGCCTGTGAACTCTGCTGTGGCCTGCATTGTGTATTCAAGTGCATATTAGATTCACAGAGGACAGCTGCATCTAGTTAGAGAGAAAAACACTTTCCCGGTGTACAGTATGTCGTTCTCTCCCCTTTTCTCTCTCTCTCTCTTTCTGGTAAGGGCCCCTCGTGCCTCGTGGAGAGTAGGGATCAAAGAGCACCGTTTCCACTAGAGGATATTAATAGGGAATCGCAATGAGGGTGCACTTTAACCGCCTGGGCGTCTGTTCCCGTAACCGACCACTAGAGGGTGCTGCAAACAACGTGAGGGAAAACAGAGAGGTAAACAAACAGAAGGCAGAGAGGCCTTTAGAGCTCTGGCACACAGAGCCGTTTCCCCTATGTTCCACCACTGATCCCAGCCGTGCGGTTGGCCGAAACACCTGGCCCTGTGTGCGAGGAAGGAGACTGCCGACCAGTGCACTAAATAATATAAAAATTCCCGATATTCACACAGTGTGGAGGCCGATCGATACGGGGCTGATTGGGTCTTTTTTATTTCTGTTTACGTGAAGCGCCCCTTGAGCGGGGATTATCCTGCTCTTGTGTTGTTTTTCGTTCTCTTTCTTGGAGTGAGTCAGTGTTGGACCTGAAGCGATCAGGTGGAGTCCTGTCCAGAGTGGACGCCAGGCTCCGTTTGCATTAATATACACAGCAGGGCACCGCGAGGTCCCTGCTGGTGACTGACTGGCACTGAAGATGCTCTCTCTCTCTCTCTCGGCATCTCTCTCTATCTGCCTCTCTCTCTATCTGCCTGTCTCTCTATCTGACTCTCTCTCTCTCCCTCTCTGCATCTCTCTCCCTCTCTGCAACTCCCTCTCTGCATCTCTCTCCCTCTCCCCCCCCTCTCTTTGTCTCTCTCTCTCTCTCTCTCTCTCTCTCTCTCTCTCTCTCTCTCTCTCTCTCTCTCTCTCTCTCTCTCTCTCTCTCCCTCTCTCTCTCTCTCTCTCTCTCTCTCTCTCTCAAACAGTGATAAATTCATTAATTCACGCACAACAGCCCAGGAGGAATAGAGTAAATGAAGACAAGCCATCATCTTCCACCTCTACCGCTAGCTGCACCTAGAGGAACCCCCCCCCCCCGTCCCAACCGCCACAACGATGTAATTAGCTTTAAACATCTCTGTACATCATACAAACTAATTAAGCACGCTATACCTATAGGGTTTGTACATCTTGACGTCACATCTCAAAGGCCGCTGCCATTTTGTAAGGACAGGGCCGCAGGAATGTTGTTTCAATGAACGGTTTCGGCCATTGTTTAGTTATTTATCGTGAAATGATTACCATTATAGGAGACGTGTTTGGAAACTGCCCAAGAATTTCTCATGGGAGAGTCGTCAAAACAATGTTTTCACTAGCCTAGGTTAGCCTGGTATATTTAGGACGTCCAGGATTTTACAGAACTACAACTCTCTCTCTCTTGAGTCCTCGATAGATGGCGGAGCTTTACCAACAACGAATCCCATGATGCATTCTGTTCTACAAGCCCTACATCCACCCCCCCCCCCCCCCCCCCCCCCCCTACCACGCTTTCCCCACCCCCAAGCTATTTATCTAGCTACCTGCTGTTGTGATAAGCTAATAGGCTGGCTGACCCCCTTTACTCTAGCTAGCACAGTTTATCCCGTAGCTACTTAGCTTCTGTCGGCCAGGCTCTGGGTGTAGCCCCATTTTAACTATTTTTATACCCGAGATCTGAATATAAAGAGACTTTTATCTGTGTGTGCACCTGCAATCATAGTTTTTTTTGCTGTAAGTAATTAACTAAAACATTAGGCCTCAAGGTGTACATAAGAATGTTCCCAATCAAATACTAGCGGGATTCAAACTTTTACTTTTCATAACTGAGAAGATAGTTTGTACGTCCTGGCAGTTAATGCATGCATTCATTGTATGTTGTGCCTCCTTGCAAAAATAGTACTTAGCATTTTGTAGCATCTTAACGTATCTATCTTTGATGCAAACAGGGAATGGGTTAACCTAACAATTGTTAGTGCTTGGCACCTTGGGTACATCCTTACTGTATTGACAGCGATATATTGTTGTTTCTCTTTCTTCTAACAAATACACTTATTGTTAGTCGCTGTGGATAACTAACCTTAATGTAAATGTACTGTTGAATTAAAGTCGAGACTTGGAACACACGTGATCCGGACAAGTACTAGTACGCAACAGTTCTTATATCATTACAGAATATTAAGGCCGCTCTTCTACCTGAGTAGACAGTACAGGCCCTGGGGCAGGCCTCGGTTTCCCCCGCTCTTTGTAGAGCACACTGAGTAACCGTTCTGTCACATAATGTATGTCCTGAGCCCGGCCTTCCCCGCGTGGATGTCCTACATAAGGAGACACACTCTCTCCCTGCTCTGTGGCGCTCCCCGATGAATTAGGTCAGGTCGGTTACACTCACGAGTCCATACCGGTTATAAATATGGTTTAAACATCCGCCGGATCCCCAAACCCGAAGACTACTCAGAACGGAAAACTTAAAAAAGGGTACTTAGTTGTGTGGCATCTTATCCTAGCTAGCTTTGTTGTTTACTGGGAATGGGTTAACCTAACAGTTGTTAGTTCTTGGCACTTGGTGCTATGAACATCCTTACTGTACAGACAGCGATGTATTTTCTCCTTCTTCTGAAAAATGTACTTATCGTAAATCGCTCCAGATAAAAGCGTCTGATAAATGCCCTGAACAAAATGTCAGCGGGATCGTCGTTATTGCTCCACAGTTTATAATATAATATATAATACTTCACTAAATGTTTCTATTTATTCGTCTCTTCCGGAAGGTAGTTTTGGAGTGGAACCAATCCTGTTGAAGATGATGGACCTTCAGTCAGGCTTTGAAACCCCGTTTGAAGAGGAGAGGGAGAGGGAGAGGGAGAGGCCAGTGACCTTGGTTGGGTTTGAAGACGATGGAAACATCTCAGAGAAGATTGCTGGATAGCGTAAAAAGATTCATCCACTTGATGCCCTGCCACCGAGATGTCTAGCTCTGATATTTCCGTATTCTGCCACTGCGCCTTTATTCCTTTTGGCCCTGCAAGTGCTACCTAATTGTAGCCTTCAGGCAACGGCTAACTGCTAAGTGCTGCGCGTTTTAAATTATTCAGTTACGTACGTAACAAACACACTCCGACCGGGGGCCCGGACACGGTGACTTTGAGGACAGCGGGAGTACAGAAGAAAGCCACTTTTGGAGCTAACAAAGAACTAGCTAACTTAAGCAGAATTACCACGAACAGGCGTATGAAACGAGCCGGAGGAAAAACACGATTCAATCTCTTCATGAGTGACTTTACAGTTACTTTCTTTAAAAAACAAAGCTGTTAGAACTGAATAAGTAAAAGTACTTGAGAGAGAGAGAGAGAGAAAGAGAGAGAGACGGGAGAGAGAGAGGGAGAGAGGGAGGGAGAGAGAGCTAGAGAGAGAGAGAGGGAGAGAGAGCCCGAGTGGCACTTGGGTGCTGAAACAATGTGACCCAGATAATGCGGGCACCCATGCAACTCCACAATCCAATTACACCTTATTATCGATCGCCAAATTAGTGGCCAGGTGGTTGGAGGACCTAGGGGTGGGGGGGGAACCTGTTACCCCCTCCCCCCCCACCATCTCCCTCCCTCTCTCTCCCTCTCCCTCCCGCTCTCTTCTGCCGGCACAACAAACCCAAACAGGTTTCTGATTGGACTCAACGTGCAGTCCCCACCCACAAGCACCCTCTGTGACCAATCAGGGGCTTGCCTTGGCAGGAAATCAGTTGGAAACCCCTCAACCACCACCACCACCACCACCACCACCACCACCACCACCACCACCACCCCCACAACCACCCACAAACACCCACCGCCACCCCCACCCCCACCCCCACAACCACCCCCGCCACCCCACTGACCCCGGCGCCTTCCTTTCTTATTTGGAGTGGGCTTGATAGTTTGTTTGTTTTATCGCCCCTGCGTGCAGCTGGGATGAAGACAGCCGGCCCACCCAACAACAGCACCACCCCCCTCCCACCACCACCACCACCACCACCACCACCACCACCACCACCACCCAGCACAACAGACCCCCAACACCACCACAAACAATAACAGCCGCACAGAGCCTCTAAAACAATAGCATGCCCCTCCCCCGCCCCCGCCCCCACCTACCACTCACACACACTGTCACCCTGACAGATGAAGGAGGGGTGGTTAAGGTGGTGCTGGTGGTGGGGGGGGGGGGGGGGGAGAAGGGACGGTGAGGCAGTGATTTAGGCGTTGACTAGGAGTTGTTACTGGTGGGAGTGGGGAGAGAGTAGCAACGGCAGAAGCAGAGGAGCCGCCCCCTTAACCCCTAACCCCTTGCCCCCTGTATCCACCACCACTACCCCCCCCCCCCCACACACACACTTCCTGGTTCAGGTCATGTGACCTGTACACCTCGTACCCATGGTGGACTGGACCGTGACGCACGGCTGAGTGACAGGGCCGGTTGTGGTGGGGGGGGGGGGCGGGTTTACAGGACGGGGCCAGGATGTTATATTAATATTAATATACTCTCTGATGGAAACGAGAGCTGACATCTGCTCTGTCCTTTTCTCGAACTTGTTTGCGGTAAGCGGAGGCTGGTTGAAGTCGTAGCCCGGAGACCTCAGTGGGTAGCTATAGTACGCGGTGTGTGTCATAGCCCCCGGTACTATGAGTAAGTACATATACATTGAGTGGTTAGCTTTTACCGAAAGTAACTTAAAGCTAGGGTAGGCAGCTTCTTTCTATGACATATTTCTGGAAAATTATCCTATACAGATATAACTTATTACAATAAAACCGTCTTGTCTATCTGTCCTTCTACCTAGCTCACTCTGCCGCGCTCACTCTGCCACTAAACTCATTCATTGCTTATGGAGTCGTCCACAAGGCTAGGACGCCCTATTGCTAAAGCTAGCTAGCTAGCCAGGTGTTTTGAAGGAGGGGCTTCAGAGGGGGTGGGCTTCTTTTTCGGTTGGATACTTTCAAAATCCAGCTTACTCTAGCTAATTTCTCTATTTCCCAACTGTTGACCCTAGCGTTAAAAGTAGCCCGCGAGAGCACTCAAAGAGTAGCAAAAAGCGCCAAAAAAAACGATGTTTACAGCGCAGTAAAGAAAACGACGCTAAGTATTTAAAGGAGCACCGACGGGACTGTGTGAGTGACTCAAACCCCTCTCTGTCGACAGAGTCTCTTTACTCAAAATGGAGCATTTGAAGGAGCACCAATGGAAGTGACTCAAGTGAGTGACTCAAGTCTCTCCTAACTCAAAGCCCCTCAGGACCCTGGACTTTCAAACTTCCTTTGCGTCCAGTGGGGGAGGGGGGGGGGGGGTGGGGGGGGGGCTTGTACCTGTGCGTGGGCCAGCTCCCCCGCCCTCCGACTCAAGGCGTGGATCCCGGGGCTGGTCGTCATCACGACCCCCCTGCCCGCCGTCTGGAGGTTGATGGGGGACGTCTGCACTGGGGGCTCCGAGTTCGCTACCGCCGCCGCCGCCGCCTTTTGTCCGTTAATGTGTGCGGTAACCATGGAGACGGGGGCCTTGGCAGGCAGCACTGAGATGGCTATGCTCTGCTGCTGCTGCTGCTGCTGCTGCTGCTGCTGTTGGTTGGCCGGTTTGACGAGCGAGAGGGGCTTGGTCGTCCCTACCGGACAGGACCGCACTGCCAGCTTCTGTCATTCATCACAGAGAGGGGGAGAGGGGGAGAGAGGGAGGGAGGGAGGGAAAATAGGGGGAGAGGGACGGAGGGAGGGAGGGAGGGAAGATAGGGGGAGAGGGAGAGAGGGGGGGTGGGAGGGAGAGTAGGAGAGGGAGGGGGAGGGAGAGAGAGGGAGGGAGGGAGGGATGGAGGGAAACGGAGGGAGGGAGGGGGAGAGGGGAGAGGAAGGGGGGAGAGAGAGAGAGAAAATGAGAAAAGGAGGGAGAGAAGGATAAATAACTGTTATTAAGATTGATCAAAAGAAGACATGCAAAGTCAATCTCAGTAGATTGTGCCAACAAACTAGCATTTCATTTGTATGCAGATGACAGACAAGACAACACAGAGACAGAGAAACCCGGAGCTCTACTCTACTTCCACCATTTCCAAACACACAGCACGGCTGAGCACAGTGACTGGAGAACATGTCCAACTTGAAATGTAGTGAGTGGAGGAGGAGGAGGAGGAGGAGGAGGAGAATCCTGGCACTTGTCCAGCACAATAGCTATAAACAGGCTATGTCCAGTCAGGATCGGTTTTAGTGTGTGTGTGTGTGTGTGTGTGTGTGTGTGTGTGTGTGTGTGTGTGTGTGTGTGTGTGTGTGTGTGTGTGTGTGTGTGTGTGTGTGTGTGTGTGTGTATGCCCCCAACCCCCCCCCCCCCCCCCCCCCCCCCCCCTCTGTGCCAGACACAACTGTCCAACAAACCAGACTGGCCTCATCATGTCACTCCCTCATTCGCATTCTGTCTCTCTCTCTCTCTCTCTCTCTCTCTCCCCACTCCTCACTCTCCCCCTTCTCTATCACTCACACACACACACACACACACACACACACACACACACACACACACACACACACACACACACACACACACACACACACACACACACACACACACACACACACACACACACACACTTTCTGGTCCTCGGCCGCCCCTCCTCTCTTTTCGGTAGAAGAAAATACATCTTTCAAGGCAGAGATAAGTACATCTCACCCCAGCACTCTGACCCCCCCCCCCCTTCCCCCCAAGATACACACACACACTGGCACCCTCCCCCCACCGCACACCCCTAGTACAACCCAGTGAAGGAGGCACTCTAAATATTTTATATTCCACTCTGAACAGACCCCTAAATTCATCCTTTTTCTCCCCGACAGTCAAGAAATGTTTTTTTTTTTTAAAGAGTGCAGGACTCTGTGTGTGTGTGTGTGTGTGTGTGTGTGTGTGTGTGTGTGTGTGTGTGTGTGTGTGTGTGTGTGTGTGTGTGTGTGTGTGTGTGTGTGTGTCCGTCTTTCTGCGTGTTTGTAGGTGTGTGTCTATGAGTGTGCACATGTGTGTGTCTGTGCGTGTTGTCTGTGCATGTGCATGCCTGCGTATATGTGTGTCTCTATGCGTGTGTGTTTGTCTGTGTGCATGTGCTCCTGTGTCTGTGTGCGTGTCTTTGTGTGTGTGTGTGTGTGTGTGTGTCCATGTGTGTGTGTGTGTGTGTGTGTGTGTGAGGGGGTTTTGAATAGTCTGTGCCAGAGAAACACACTCCCTTCCCGTGACTCTGTTTGCGGTTTAATGTAGTCCCCAGAGCAGTCTGCTTGAAAAAATAAAAAGTAATCATTGAAGATTTAGCACACTGGACTTTTTCCTTCCTCCCAAGCACAGAGCTGTTTAGTGGATCATTCCTTTTCTTCCTCTCTCTTTCTTTCTTCCTTTTTGCTGATGAATCCAAAGGCGGCTCATCCATCTTTCTATCTATTTATCCATCAGTCCAATCATTCACACACACACACACACACACACACACACACACACACACACACACACACACACACACACACACACACACACACACACACACACACACACACACACACAAACAGACACACACAAGCTTTAATTAGCATGCTTATTGCCCAGAATGCATTCTGCTCCTCCTGCTCAAACTAAAGCGGAAGTGATGTGTGTGCGTGCATCCATGTGTGCGTGTGTCTCTTTGTGCATCCATGTGTGTGTTTTTGTTTATGTGTGTGTGTATCCATGTGGTGCATCCATGTGTGTGTGTGTGTGTGGGGGGGGGGGGGGGGGTAAGATGCTGTCTTGCTAATCAGGAGCCATCCATGTGTCAAGCCAGATCCCAGGCTTCTGTTTAAAAGAGTATGAGAAGAATTAGAAAAATAATGTGTGTGTGTGTGTGTGTGTGTGTGTGTGTGTGTGTGTGTGTGTGTGTGTGTGTGTGTGTGTGTGTGTGTGTGTGTGTGTGTGTGTGTGTGTGTGTGTGTGTGTTGAGGGGATTACAAGGAATCCTAAGTAAAGGAGAGTTTTGGGAGACAAAGGGAGCATAGAGGAGAGAGAGAGAGAAGTAAGGAGAAGGGAAAGAGAGAGAGGTCAGGTAGCGTGCGGGTCACTGGGAATGTCGGATGAAAGGAGATGGAGGTGTTTCCGTGGAAACTAAGACCTTGCTTTGTGTCCAAATCCCTCTCCCTAATCAGCATGGAGGTTGACGAAGAGGAACTCTGTGCTTGTTACACACTTCCATGGTTGGTCTCTCTCTCTCTCTCTCTCTCTCTCTCTCTCTCTCTCTCTCTCTCTCTCTCTCTCTCTCTCTCTCTCTCTCTCTCTCTCTCTCTCTCTCTCTCTCTCTCTCTCTCTCTCTCTCTCTCTCTCTCTCTCTCTCTCTCTCTCTCTCTCTCTCTCTCTCTCTCAATTTGAGGTACCTGTCACTATTTGTCCTCAGATCAACGGAACGGAGGTTCATTATCCGGTATGTTATTCACTCCAGCGGTGGGACGCAGCGAGAAGGAAACCTCAACATGAGGCAAACGATAGCAACAGCTAGAAGCTACAAAACAACAACAACTTAATTGAAGTGAAAACAAACCCCAGATGCTTTGTCTGGGTTTGAATGGGCTAGCAGAGTCCTGCTAAAGTAAAGTAACAGCGCTATACTGGTAGCTCTGCATTGGAAAAGGGTGGGGGGGGGTGCCATTGTTTAGGTAGGGGGGGGGGGGGATCAATGTGAAATCCACAGGCTGCTCACAACGCTGGTCCTGTGTGTGTGTGTGTGTGTGTGTGTGTGTGTGTGTGTGTGTGTGTGTGTGTGTGTGTGTGTGTGTGTGTGTGTGTGTGTGGGTGTAAAGGTCACACATTAGGACTTACCGGTGTATTGAGCAGCTAGGCTGAGTGTCTGAGGTGAGAATGAGAGTGAGAGAAAAGAAGGCATAACAGGTGGTGCACCGCCCTCACGTCCTTTGTGCGCGTGTGTGTGTGCGCGTGTATATGTATGTGTGTGTGTGTGTATTTGTGTGTGTCCAGTGCACGTGTATATGTATATGTGTGTCTGTCTGCGTGTATTTGTGTGTGTGTGTGTGTGTGTGTGTATAATTGCGTGTGCGTGCCTGCGTGTGTGTATGTGTGTATATGTATGTGTGTGTGTGTGTATATGAATGTATGTGTTTGTGTATGTATGGAGTGAATGAATATTCACTTGCTTGTGAGTGTTGTCTTGGGCTCAGTGCCAAAATTCAACCCCCCCCGCCCCCACCACACACACACGCACACACACACTTGCCTGCCCCCAGCCCGCCTCCCCCGCTCACCTACTTCCCACAAGGGGTGGGGGGGGGGGGGACTTGTCTAAGAAGTACCTCTGAGGGAGGAGTTAATTGCACAAATCACACCTTTCAATAGGGCCTTGGGCACGGTTGGAGGGAGGGAGGGAGGGAGGGAGGGAGGGAGGGAGGGATAGATGGAAGGATGGATGGATTTTCCCTAAACAGTTGTTGGCGTTAATGTCCACAGGGGTGAGGACACGACCATAACCCAAGCCCCCCCGCCCCCCTCCCTCTCCCTCTGCACTCCAGGACAATAAAGTATGGCCGACGCCGTTGGTCAATACCAACAGCCCCCCTGGGAGTGGCGCGGGACGACGCTGCGGGCGGCGTGCGTTGTTGACTTTGTGTCCCAGTTCGTCATCGCGGAAACAGCCGGAGCCCCGAGACTCGACGCGACCGGGGGAGAGTTTAACAACCAACGACTTGTTGTTATTGTCTTTATCTCTGGCAGACTGCCCTTGTTTGTGTGTGTAAAGGTTCCCATCGTAAAAATAGCGCCACAAAACAAAGATAATTAGATTCATTAACGTTTACATTTACATTTAAAGGGCGTTTAGCAGACGCTTTTTATCCATAGAGACTTACAATAAGTGCATTTGTCAGAAGATAGAGAAACAACAATATATCGCTGTCTGTACAGTAAGGATGTTCACAGAACCAAGTGCCCAGCACTAACAATCACTAGGTTAACCCATTCCCCGTATACAACAAAGATAGATAGGATAAGATGCGACACGATGCTAAGTACCAATTTTTAAGGACGTACAACATACAATATGTGTTTACGTTAAGTGCAAGGACATACAAACAAACAATAACTGTGTCAGAGTGGGTATTGCCTGTACAAGTCGCGCCTGATGGGTTTAGAAAGGTGGATCAACCCGTCCACCGAATAGTAGTGGTACGTTCCGTATTGCAGATCGAGTCCCAACTTGGTGGCGTCCCCTGAACACACAGAGACCAGGTGGACAACAAGGCACAGTCTGAGGGCTCTTTTTTTGTCCTCTCTGAGTTAAATTAGACGTGGCGAGTTGCTGACATGGCTGACGTTGCATACACACACACACACACACACAGACACACCGAGACGGGATGGAATAGGATGAGATCTTCTGGTGACACACATATACGCAGACGCACACACACGCAAACACACACACACACACACACACACACACACACACACACACACACACACACACACACACACACACACCGAGATGGGATAGAATAGGATGAGATCTTCTGGTGACACACATATACGCAGACGCACACACACGCAAACACACACACACACACACACAGGATGAGATGGGATAGGTTGAGATCTTCTGATGACACACATATACGCACACACACACACGCACGCACGCACGCACGCACGCACGCACGCACGCACGCACGCACGCACGCACGCACGCACGCACGCACGCACGCACGCACGCACGCACGCACGCACGCACACACACACACACACACACACACACACACACACACACACACACACACACACACACACACACACACACACACACACACACAGGGATGAGATGGGATTGGAGGGGATCTTGTGATGTCAGGCCAATTTTCTTGAGGTCGTTCAGTCTACCTTACTGTGGAGAGACGGTGATTCACTCAAACATATTCCTTGTCTTTCACTCTGGGAACACTTCAAAGTACTTGATTACGCCCGTCGACTGCCTATAGAGCATGGCATTGGGGTATGCATCTGTGTGCGAGTGTGTGTGTGTGTGTGTGTGTGTGTGTGTGTGTGTGTGTGCGTGCGTGTCTGTGTACCCATTTGTGTAAAAGCAGAATTATGCTGTGTTATGATAAGATACGCGAGTTGTGTCCTGTTATGTATGCGTTTTGTAACATCTCTTTATTATTGGCCTTTATTATCGTTCTTTTTTATCTATTATCTTCTTTTCTTTTCTAAACAATATCAGTCCACTTATGATAAAAAGTCTGAACCAGAGCATAATCGAATCTTGGTATGAGGAGATATCTTCCCAAAACTCAGCCTTGAATGGTTTCATACAAACACAAAACATCCCGCGCTCGCTTTTCGTTGCGCCACACTAATCCGTAACTGTTTCTCTAGCAGAAAACCGAAAGCGAGAGCTCCCAAATCTCAGGACATACTGTCTCTTCAGCAGAGAGATCGATGCTGAACTTAAGTGCCTGGTTTAATGGGCGATGCAGTGTTTCAATGTTCTGTGTTTCTTGGCACCGTAGGCCCCCGTCTCTTCCCAAACAACGGGAGAGGGGGGGGATGCCATGTTGTATCCCAACTGCTGCCAAAAAATACATTTGGCTCGCTCCCACCCCTCCGAGTTTTAAGGAGCTGAAAACGCTCCTCTGCCAACCGGTGCGAGCCGGACATATTGCGAAATTGCAATCTTATAAAAAACGATGTTGAGATACAACGGTCTGTCCGTCACATCTCGAGTGCCGTGTGATATCTGGGTTAAGCGCGTTAGCGTACCGCGTTAGCCTAGCGTTAACTGGTGGAGCAGCAGACTTGGTGAACCACGACTGGAGAGGGAGCTGCGTTGCTTCGGCCCGATAGTAATTAAGTCTGATTATAATCTAATTAAACAGTAGCTCTTTAAGGGTCGCCCGGTAGGGAGAGTCCAGGAGATCCATTGAACAGATTAAAAGGGTTTTTGGCAGAGAGCTACGAGGGGGAATACTGAACCACCCAGTCCACGTCCAAAGACCGACTGCCATATCTAACCTGTCAGAATCAAAGTGACATGGATTTGTAACATTAGTTATAATATATTAGGGCCCGACCGATATTGATTTTTGAGTGCCAATGGCGATTATTTTCAGAGAAAAATTACGATTTAATCGGCCGATTAAAAAAATAAAATAAAATTAAAAAAAAGCATATAGAACGTAGTTTTTGATACCTTAAATATACTTTAAACACTTTTGACGAATATGTGAATTGAATGCAGAACCTTTGAGTGTTTTATAATACATTTACAGTAAAAAATGAGTGTAATGTAAAATGTAAAATAAATAACTAACTCCCAATGTGCTGCGCTCGTGAGCAGTGACTAACACGTGTGTGCTGAGCAGTATGGTCTCACCGTTAGAGTCTACAGTACAACAAATTAACATGACCTGGGACCTGAAGAAAAACAGGCACAACAGGCTCAAACAACGCGTCTTGTGTACATTGGTGAGGTGAGCGCGCAGCTGCCTGAGCGAGCGTGCTTTCATGTTGTACGGTAAAATTCAATCTCCTCTTTTTTACTCCAGCTAAAGTTGTTAGTTAGCAAGGCGAGTAGGAGCGCAATCTGCAGGATACTAAGCGCAATAACATTTAAAAAAATAAATAAAAAATAAATAAAAAAATCGGTTGCAATCGGCGTCTTTTTGGCCGATGCCGATTATTTTCAAAAAGGCTATAATCGGCCGATTAAATCGGCAGGCCGATGAATCGGTCGGGCCCTATAATATATATATATATATAAATATATGTATATTTGCTATAATAGCTTTGACTGTGTACCTTCTGATCCAGCAGTCCTACTTAGTTATAGCAGTACTTCTGATCCATCTAGCAGTCCTACTATGTTATAGCAGTACTTCTGATCCAGCAGTCCTACTGTGTTACAGCAGAACTGAGTACCAGAGTTACGAGTCACGCCTAGTTTCCTATTTAGCCACGGAGATAGATCATAACGGTATTTTTACAGTCTCCACGGTGTCTATTAGAAACCCTCCCAGACATTTTTATAAAGTTGAGTGCAGCTTGCCTGGTTTTCCGTTTGTCAGTTATTCGCTTACAGATCCAGCAGCACGATTGCCACGGCGTTCCTCCATCCAAAAACAACGTTTTCATTAGCCCGGGTTACGGTGGGTTTTACAGAACTACAAGTCTCCGGGGCCCTCTCAATATGGCGGAGCATCAGCCAACAAAAGAGCCCATGATTCTGATGTTCAAGCCCTATAAGCGGGGTCGAGGAACCGAGTCCTGTGAGCTAATATAAACAAACACAAAAACAGCCCGCGGTAGAGAATAATCTGGCCCAGTGTACTGGCCGAGCCAGAGCAGAGATAACCAAACACCCATAGGAGAAGGGGAAGCACACACAGGGGAGATCTCCTCCAAGCTGTGCCTTCTGGCTGGGCCTTCACACATAGGCTTGGGGGGGCTGGGGGGCTGGGGGGTAGCCAGGGGGCGGTCAGAACGCTCCGGGGCCGGGGGCCAGGTTCGCTGTATGTGCACCCAGCGATAAGCAGCCGCTGAGTGGGTGCCAGAGTCAACTAGAGTGGGGGTGGGGGTGGTTGTGGTGGGGGTGGTGGTGATGGTGGCGGCGGTTTGGGGGTTCGGAATAGATGCCGGGGCACAGTTTGGACCCTCGATAGCCAGGGAAGAGAAAAACAAAAGTGAAAGTGAAAGTAAAAAGACCAAGTCCTAGACAAGAGCGGGCATGTCTCTGGACGTAGCGCCAGACGAAGACATTCCGGTAAGATTATTATTATTACTTTTATGAGCAGCCCCCCCCCCCCCCCCCGCCTCCCTTCTCTGCACTAGCAGCGTGACAAAGCTGTGTGGTCGTTTTTAATGACAGTGGATTATCCCACCCGGGCCCGTAGCGGCAGAGCGACGCGGTAAACAGCACAAGCCGCCGACGCTAACATAGTGACGGCGTTTGATATTAAGTCCTTTTATCACCCCCGCCGGGCAGAGGGTGGACGTAATACAGATGGACGTGGTGACTAACCAGGGGAGGTGTACATTTAACCCAATGGGACAGACATGGGAGAACAGAGTAGAGGAGCGGAGGAGGAGTGGTGTGTTTCTCGTTTTATGGGGGAGCCCACGTAGAGGCTGTCCTTGTCTGTACCCTCCATATGAAACAGGGCTGACCTTGCGGGAGGACGGGGGGGAGACAGAGTGGGAGAGAGACGTGGTCTCACGGACACCGCAGACATACTAAAAACCTCGGGGTCGGTGGGGCCTCTGCCCTGATGTCGGTTCGTGTCTGCTGGTGAATAAAGTCTCCTCCGCCGACCGCCTCGCTCGTACGATCACGGCAGAAAATCATCTCGAGTGTTCGCTGCAAAGCGGAAACCACTAAATCAAAATGGGTCCAGTCCAACTTCGAAACATCAACATTCGCAGTAAAAAAAAAGAAAATCCACCACAGGGCCTCAGATATATAAATATATATATAACGTTTGTTTAAACAAATTTAGTCCTGTGGACATTGGCAGCCCCGACAATTGGAGTCCGCAGGCTCATTTAAATGTAAATGATACAGGGCCTTGAGTCACATTTTCATATCCCGGCCCTGTGTGAATGTGACACATTCGATATATGCTGACTTTAACCAGGCCGGAGCGCATCCGAGCCCATACGTCAAGAGAGGAGAAGGGGGGGAGTGGTGTAACGTGCGTTGCATCGCTTCGTCAGGAGAAGGAAAGTAGAGGGAGGAGCAAAAGAGTTTTGGGAACGCTAATTCAACATTAAAATTGGTTTCCTAAGTCTTAAAATGCATTAGAAAGCAACCGCAATGCATGGTAAATACTATTCCAAGTCTGTGCTTTTGCCAGAGACGGGCTTAGCCCCAATGATTATACTTTTGCGAATCACTTTTGTTTACTATGCAAACTTATGTAAGAAAAACAAACGATAATTGAGATATTATGCAATCCTTGACACGCATACAAGCCCGTAATACGAAACAAGGGTAGGAAAATACGAGGCGATGTTTGGTGTCACAGAACAACAAAGACAACGAGGCGACCGATAGACGAGCCGACACAAAAACCGAGGAGCGACGGCAAAGACGACAGAGGAAAACGCTAATCAATCAAATAGATTCAGTATAATTACGTCGCTCAGCCGAAGGCCGTCGAGCAGCACTTTGGAGGGCTTGCTGATGTTTTGTGGTTGTTGTTTTTATGGGAGGGATGTGTTGGTGTGGGGGGGGGGGGGGGGGGGGGGGGTTGATGCTGTTTGATGTGGGGGGGGGGGGGTGCGGGAGTCAATCAGAGGCCCTGAATAACACAGGAAATTACAGCGCAGCATCCAACCAGCGAGATGGCGGCTCCTCGTGCCAATTAACTTCTTTCTGAGCCTGTGCCCAGAAGATATTTTACCAGTGAAGCCACGACGACGACAACAAAAAACAACAGCAGCAAAAACAAAAAAACAGAAACCATCGGAAAACACAGAGAAGAGAAAGAGAAAGACATATAGTTCCTTGGCTGCGAGTTTGCGTCTGCGGAGGGGTGAATCACCAGAATACAAACATCAGCAATCAATGGTGATTGCGGCCTCATGCCCGACACCGCTGCGAATGGCCATGACAGATGAATACAAGTTAAGAAGAGACATCGATGCCAGGTTCAAAGAGGCCGTGAGGCCCTCTGTTATTTATTTTTTTATTCCTTTCGGACGGTTCATATCGTTTTTAGGACCTCACCCTGGTCTCTGTGAAGTCTCTCTCTATAGAGACTTCACAGAGACTCACACACACGTCCCTGCAAATCTCTCTCTAGCAGCGAAGGTAAGTCAAAATGGAGGTTGATGTCAAGAGAGATTAACTCAAAACTCAAACGGTTGTTGCTGGAAAGGGTTCTGAATCACGAAAGAGTCCTTTTCCACACAGAAGTACTGTCCGAAAGAAGAGAAAAATAAATAACAGAGGGCCTTCCACCCTCTTTGACACTGGCATTGATGTCTCTTATTATGGATGCTTGCTTAGTAACAGCTTTACTTTTCTTTGTGTTTGTGTGTGGATGTGTGTGTGTGTGTGTGTCTGTCTGTAGTTGTTTGTTATTCTGTGTGTTTGTTTATATTTGTTTGTGTGTGTGTGTCTGTGCATTCGTGAATGTGTGCGTGTGTTTGTGTACCTGTGTCTGCGCCTGCGTGTGTGTGTCTCTGTGCATGTGTGTGTGTGTACGTGAGTGCGCTTGCAAGTGTGAGTGTATGTCTGTGTCT
>NC_044051.1:4186398-4338898 GCF_902167405.1 Gadus morhua | reverse complement strand
CCTTGATAATTACCAGAGCGAGTTTGTTGTGTTTTTATTCCGGTTATAAACACATCCACGAGGCATTTACACTAAATGCCACATTCAGGCTTCAATGATTCTTTCGGGGATAGTTGTGTTTCTCTCCCTTGGCTGCACAGATAGAGCGCATTACTTTAAACTAAAAACATGAGGTTAACGCCAGGCCACGTGTGTGTGTGTGTGTGTGTGTGTGTGTGTGTGTGTGTGTGTGTGTGTGTGTGTGTGTGTGTGTGTGTGTGTGTGTGTTATTGTGTGTCAAAATCTGTGTTTTAATTTTTAAATGCACGAGTTTGGATGCTTCACCATAGAAAAGGATACACCATGAACATTATACACCCCGTCCGTTTTGTCCCTGTTGTCCATCACCGAGTATTGATCTGCTCGTCTCTGGTTGTCATAAAGATGGATGACGTTTGACAATCATCCAAACCCCCTCCCTACCCCCCCCACCCCCAGAGGTTGGTGAAAGATATACGTCAAGAGAAAGCACAACCAAAGTTAAGATAAGATAAGCGCTGAGGCCTGTACTCTGTAGGAAGCGGGGCTTCTATAGGATACCGCTGATAGATAAATTACAGTTGTTAGAGTCGGTAAAAGGAAAAAGGAAAGTAGTGCCTTTGTTGGCGCGCTGGCGCAAGCAACAAACCGTGACAGCGTAAGTGTGTGTGTCGGGTGGCACACAACCCGTGGAATGCGGCCAGCAACACGCTGGGTGAAAATATAGGTTTTTACCATGTCTCTTAACCGAGTATCAAGTTGACAGTTGGATCGTGATGGAGCGAGAGACAAGATTGCTGCCATCCTCCCATATTTTTACAAGGTAAGCCCCCCACATTACAACAGCAGAAAACAAATACAGCGGCAATTACACACACTGATGCCTTCGCACAATTATTCACCGATCAAGGATGGCAAAGTTAATTTGAATCAGGTTTAAAAAAAAAAATCAGTTGCTCATGTTTTCATTCTCCTTCTGGAAGTGAAGACGGAAAAAAACGAAGGAAGCGGGTAGAGAGGGCCTCAAAACGCAACGGGAAGACGACTCGGCACGCCATAATGAATCGCCCCGTTGAAATTAAACGGACACATAATGAATCCTCGCTCTCTCTCTCTCTCTCAGGATCCTGTATGGGGCTCTGAATCGGCCAATGAAGCAATTTACATTCCCTGCCTTTTCCCGCAGTCACAAACGCTCAGAGTCATTCTGGAGACCAGGGACTTGAGGAGGACAAACCTCCGGGTTACCTACACGTGCACGTGTACGTGGGCGCTGAGGTGGGCACGTGTCCTACGACAAAAAAAGGTTTGCTCATCAACAAACAACTCTACGGTTCCCAACCTCCACTAGCCTTCCACTGGGATCCCACTCTCTCGCTCTTGCTCTGTTTCCATTGATCAGCCTTGATCCTAAACAGCAGAAAATGCTCGGCTGGTTTTTTGGTGACGGTGTTGGCGTCATGTGATGAAGAAGATGACGATGAAGGGGGATGGACTTGAAGACTACGAAGAATTGTTGATGTTGTTTTTGTTCTTGTTTGTTGATATGAGCTGACTGGCGGCAGCGGTTAAAATCAGCAACCGTATCCATTTGTCAAATGTAATCTGGTGGATTTGTGCTGAAAGATAAAACAAGAGAGCGAGAGAGAGAGAGGGAGAGAGAGAGAGCAAGAGCGAGAGCGAGACAGCGAGAGAGATAGGGAGTGAGAGAGAGAGAGAGAGAGAGAGAGAGAGAGAGAGAGAGAGAGAGAGAGAGAGAGAGAGAGAGAGAGAGAGAGAGAGAGAGAGAGAGTGTGAGAGAGACAGCGAGAAAGATAGGGAGCGAGAGAGAGTGTAAGAAAGGACCGAGACAGAGAACATTAGATAGAGGGATTTGGTATGCATTGCCTTTTCCCACACTGGGGACATTTAGAAGCGGGACGCTGATGGTTTTCTAAATCAGCCTGACTCAGAGAACACGACGACAGCAGAATCAAGAGAAGGGGACGGAGATTCTCCTCCAACAAACAAACCCAAACAAACATTTCTCAGCGTTTCATGATGTCCGCCACACTCGTTCTGCCTGATGTTTTACAACATCAACACATTCCCCGCGTCTCAGGTATTCTCTTTCATAGCCGACTTGTTTTTCTGACCGCAGAGAAGAGGCTAGCCTTGATACCGGCTGAAATAGGCAGATTGCTGAATCCGTCCACTGAAGTTGCTTTTAGGTTCAGTCGAAGCCGAAGTCTTTAATCTCTTCGAAGGGCCGGTGTGGGTAGGCTTCATACTTTAGACCGACTCAGGGAAAGCGACGGTGTGAAGTTAATTCTTTCTGAGTTTGAGTTATGAGATTGAATAATAAGAGGAACGTTTTCACTGGGACCGTTGTCCTAGCACCAACTTCTCTCCCCAGTGTTTACTCAGAGCAAATGTAGGAAACCGCCCAGAACAGGCAGTCAGGACGGGCTGTGGGGTGATGGATCTTTTCTTCTGCTAGGTAACCATTTTGGGTACGATACTGTTGCTTTCACTACTGACTGGATTTTGTATGATATTAATGGATCAATACTGCCATCTATAAAACGGAATACGCCCACCGGAACGTAACCCAGAGCACGACTACCAACGTTCACAAGCCTTCTGGACCGAACGGGAAATGAGACTGGATGGATCGACAACTTTATACCCAAACAAACACAGTGGTGCACACCGTCTTCCTCAACAAGAACAGCCAGTCGCACAACAACCAAACAACCCCCCAGAGCCTTATTAATAATATACAGGAGGTTTTTTCCAATTGCATACCGGCTCTGGATCTGTCTCTGTCGGCTCATCCTCCAACCACCCCACCCCCCCCTCCACCTGGATCAGTCCAGCCGGGAGGGGGCCCCCCCTCTGGGGAAATAGTGATGAGGCAGTGTGGAAGGCAGGCATGCAGGCGCATCCCATAAACCAATGCCCCCCCCACAGCCACCCCCACACAGCCCCTCTCAAGCCCAAGCCGAGAGTAGGCATCCCGGTGAGCCGGGTCTCCGTGGACGGCCATCGAGGAACAGACGTCTTCATTACGTGCCGCTGGATTAGATTGTCTGTGCCTCCGTCTGCGCCGAGCCCCGGCGATACAGACGTCTTTAGACAGAGCGTCTCACTGCCGTCCGCAGAGCGCCGGTCTTTGTCCTGGTGTCAACGTGTCCTGGCATCGGGTTCCCGCCCTCAGTCTCCGGGAGGAGTGTCGTTTCCGGGGATCCCGTTGGCTCGGAGTAAGGGCTCTCCCGGTTGGGACGCGGAGGACGTTCCCGTCGGCATCCGTTAATTATCCAAGCGCGGGAAAGCGCCACGAGTTGTTAATCTTTTTCGGTTTCATTCAACTACAACTAGTTTTCTTAATGTTCACGTTACAAACATATCCCTGTCGTTCAGTCGTCATCAGCAGTGGAGTTTTCCTCTGAGCACGAAGTCTGACAGTAATTGAACACGTTAGCAGATTAAAAAGCCGCAGCGGAGGGAGTTGGGGTTTTGGTTTTCAATCACTGGTTCACGGGTTAATGTTAATCCCGCTGGTTAAACACAGCGGCCACGGTATAACCTGTGTTCCCTGTTGGTTTCTCTACGATAACAATAACCCTACACATTTGCATTTGCATTAACATTTCGCAGACTCTTTTATCCAAAGCGACTTACAATAAGTACATCTGTGGGAAGAAAGAGAAACAACAATATATATCGCTGTCAGTACAGTAAGGATGTTCGTAGAACCAAGTGCCTAGCACTGAGAATCGCTAGGTTAACCCATTCCTGTACACAACAAAGATAGCTAGGATAAGATTCTACAAGATGTAGCACTATTTTTAAGTTCGGGGACTTACAACATACAATAAGTGGGTACATTAAGTGCCAGGACGTACAACATACAATAATGTGTGTTCATTAAGTTCCAAGTGCCTCAGAGGGGGGGTAAGGGGGAGGCTATTCGGAGTGTAGGAGAACTAGAGTCCACACATCATGGTCATAACGTCTGGCTCATATGCCTCTCCAATAAAACCGGCACCACTGGTTATTTCAGCATCGGTTCACTGCACTTAAGGTTAGTAAGTAAGTAAGTTACCTTTACTTAAAAGCCTGTTCCCAGCAGCGTCGGACGGCGGTGGCGCTCACGCCTAGCGCGGAGACCTTATCCAGGGCAGTGTAATTTAGTCCAACTCCATGTGGAGCAAGCTATTTCTAGGCGGCCATTTCACACTTAGCAAACATTCAACTGGAGCCTGTATCAAAGGCTGCGGGCCCTCAAGGAGGCCCCTGGAGTTAAATGCCTTTATTTCTCTCTCTCTCTCTCTCTCTCTCTCTCTCTCTCTCTCTCTCTCTTAGCCTTTCTTTCCTTTGGTGGAAGTGAAATTGCTTTTTCCGTGATATCACTTATAATAATAATAATAATAATAATAATAATAATTGACTGCTTTGTGTGTGCGCGCACAGGCATAAATCATTCATGTTTCGGCGCGTGACGTAAGGCCTTGTAAGCGACATGAAACGGTCCCCAAAAGAACACGCCACCTTGAGTTTGACCTCATTTCCGTGGCGACCGCCGCCGACGTTGAGCAGGTGACGCGGTGACGCAGGGCCGCGGGTGTGGCCGCGGGATACGCCCCAAACCAACGCCAGCCCCCAAGACGTCTCTCACATCTGAACAGGTGATGGGTGCCTTCCAACCCACCGACCGAATGGTTTGTGAGGGAGGACTCTTCCACTGACCATCCTTCCCTCCCCCCTTCCCCAGTGGGGCTTTCTGGGTAATAAAAAGATGCAGGCCTGCTATCAGGACTGCCGCTCTGGAGAAACACATCATGATTGTGGAGTTACCGGTTCACCCGTTTACTCTCTCTCTCTCTCTCTCTCCCTCTCTCTCTCCCTCTCTCTCCCTCTCCCCCTCTCCGTCCCTCTCTCACACATACAGACACACTCATTCTCAGATGCTCTCCATCACACTCTCTCCCTCTCACACTCCATCTCTCTCTCTCTCTCTCTCTGTTGCTCTCCATGACTCTCTCTTTGTGGCTTTCTCCTTATCTCTCCATCACTCCCTCTCCCCCCCTCTCTCTCTCCCCATCCATCCATCTCTTTCTCTATCTTTCTCTCCCTCCCTCTCTCCATCTCCCTACCTCCCCCCCCCCCTCTCTCTCTCTCTCTCTCTCTCTCCCCCTCCATGTCACATTGAGTAATACCGTAGGCTCCCCCTCCCCCCTCCTCCCCCCTCTCCTACAACAACACAGTGCGGCGGGGGGAGGTCCATTGTCTCGCCCCCTGATGAATACCCTCAACTTCATATGGACGAGGTCAGAGGAATATAAAACGCTGCGCTCACTCCTGCTTACAGCCCTGCACTCCCTTCCCCCCTCCCTCCTAACCCCCTCCCCCCTCCCTCCTAACCCCCTCCCCCCTCCCTCCTAACCCCCTCCCCGACTCAACGGCAGAACTTTGCAAAGAGGCGAAAAACATATTGAGCTGCGCCTGCCGGAGTGTGCATTGATGAGTGCGGCGCGCCGGAGCGCGTCCACGGGCCCAGCAGGGACGCTAGCAAACCGCTAACTGCTAGACGCTAACGGCTAACTGCTAACTGCTAAACCGGGCCGGTGTGTGCATGCATTTGTGTGCCTGCTTGCGTGTGTGTGTGTGTGTGTGTGTGTGTGTGTGTGTGTGTGTGTGTGTGTGTGTGTGTGTGTGTGTGTGTGTGTGTGTGCCTGCTTGCGTGCGCGTGTGTGTGTGTTTGTGTGCTTGCGTGCCCGTGTGTGTGTGTGTGTGTGTGTGTGTGTGTGTGTGTGTGTGTGTGTGTGTGTGTGTGTGTGTGTGTGTGTGTGTGTGTATGCCTGCTTGCGTGCGTGTGTGTGTGTTTGTGTGCTTGCATGCCCGTGTGTGTGTGTGTGTGTGCCTGCTTGCGTGCGTGTGTGTGTGTTTGTGTGCTTGCATGCCCGTGTGTGTGTGTGTGTGTGTGTGTGTGTGTGTGTGTGTGTGTGTGTGTGTGTGTGTGTGTGTGTGTGTGTGTGTGTGTGTGTGTGTGTGCGCGTGTGCTTGCGTGCGCGCGTGTGTGTGTTTGATTGAGAGTGTGCGTGTCTGCGTACATGTGCGTGCATGAGTATAACTGCATGCGTACATGTGCGTGCGTGAGTATGAGTGTCTGCGTGCATTTGCACATTTGTGTGTGTGTCTGTGTGTGTTTGTTTCTGACTCCAGATCAGCACCATCTGCATTAAATTAAGATATGTATTTTGTACGGTTAAATATTCTCCCTTCAGGCCTGGCCCCGTTGGTTTAATTGGACGGGAACAGGGGGTATCCCTCAAAGTCACCTTTTCCGAGGAGGGGGGGGTCACACAGCTCTCCCGTCAGCCTGCTATTATACTGCGCTGTAATATGTAGATTTGACGTAACAGAGATAGACGAGGTCTCATCACATGAGTCTACATGTGATAACACACTGGGCTCGACATTAGAACTCAGTGTGGTTAGTGGAGATTACTGTACTGCATTACAACACGGTTACACTCTACAGCGGAGTGGTTTTGCCCTTGTGTTAATTTGTGTTAAACGGTCTCCCCTCAGAGCATTTAGAAAGGGTGGCTTCTTTTCCACGCTTGGGTAACCCTGGTGGGTGGTGCTGGGGACAGGCCCTGCTGTTTGAGCCCCGTTGACCCCCTCTGTTGTACAGACAAACTCCCTGTGTGGGGTCGGGAGGGGGAGAGAAATAGAGCGACTCCAACATCCATGTGGGACTGGGTTAAAGCACAACAAATAAAAATCCATGACGATTTTCTGCGTGTTTCCTGTACAGCGACGTACAGGAAATGTTACATATATTTAACGGAAGCAAACGCGAACAATCGCCTGAAAAATAAAAACGCTGCTCGAATAAAAGGTTTGTTGGCGTTCACTTGTTGTTTAGCCATCTTGGAAATACACTCCTACCTCCTAGCCAATCAAAACGCTTACATGGTACTGTTGTCACAGGAAGGAAGTGAATTAGAAAACTACTACTACCTTTTGGCCAATCAAAGTGCGCTGACAGAGTATCATTGTAAATGGAAGAAAATTAATTAGAACACTAGCTCTACCGCCCAGCCAATCAAAATGCTTCGCTGAGTACCATTGTAACAGGAATGAAGTGAATTAGAATACAAGTACCCCCACCCTAGCCAATCAAAACACTTCCATAGAGCACTGGTGTAACCGGAAGGAAGTGAATTAAGACACCAGTCCTACCTCCTAGCCAATCAAAGCGCTTCGCTCGGGTGCCATTGTAAAAGGAAGGAAGTGAATTAAAAGCACGTTTCAGGGGACGGGAAGTGATGTATAGTGACTGTCACTGAAACGAAGAGAAACAAAGCTCTGTAGCTGGGTGAGAAAGAGAGAATAGAGGCAGCCGATCCACAGATATCCAGAAATACATTACACAACAATGGACCCTGGATGAGAAGAATACAAAGCAAGCGCCCCACTGGGTGTTGTCTTATTGCCTCAGAACAAAAAATATAAATAAATAAATGGGGTGACGCTATTAAAATGCATTTCGGGGCCGAGCTAATTGTTTCACTCCTTCCATGCGGTTTCGTAATCCATTTCCTTTTTAAAAATAAAACAAGGGGTTGACATTTCATCTGCTACTGTAAGTGTATTCAAATTAATCTGCCATTATTGCCTCGCTTATCGGCTCGCGGAGACGTAAACAAAAAAGATGCCGACCAACACTGGAGAACCAATTAAAAAAATAAATGGGCTTTGGACGGAGACGCCCTAGAGTAGGAGATAAAACGGACTGGAGACCTCCCAGGAAACAGGAGAGAGAGAGAGAGAGAGAGAGAGAGAGAGAGAGAGAGAGAGAGAGAGAGAGAGAGAGAGAGAGAGAGAGAGAGAAAAAGTGAAAGAAAAGAGAGAAAGAAAGAAAGACAGATGAAGAGAAAGGGAGGGAGAGACATATGAAGAGAAAGGGAGAGAGAGGGAGAGAGAGAGAGAGAGAGAGAGAGAGAGAGAGAGAGAGAGAGAGAGAGAGAGAGAGAGACAGAGACAGAGACAGAGACAGAGACAGAGAGAGAGAGAGAGAGAGAGAGAGAGAGAGAGAGAGAGAGAGAGAGAGAGAGACTTGGAGGTGGTTTGTGTTGTTTTTTGGTTGCCTTTTGTGTGTTACTGGGTTTGTTATTGTCTTCCCACAGACAGGCGGGTTAGCCCGTACACCATTTTATTCCAGAATGAGTGCTGATGTCAGGTTATTACACACGAGCCGGTCGTCATTATCAGGACTGGGGACCCGCCGTCGCAACGCAAGGCCAGCACTTTACAATCCGCCCCTTTTGGGGGCAGCTTCTTTCTAAAAAGCTACGTTTCTTCGTATTGGAAAAACACAGGCGCTAGGCTGAAGGAGTGCATCAAAAAAATAACAAAGATGTGTTTATTTAACCATATGTGTGTAAGTTAACAAAAACGTAAAATGTTGTGTGGACATAAACTTAGCTGAGCAGGGTGACTTGTAACCGGAGGGGTTGCTAGTTCGATCCCCGGCTCCTCCTAGCTGAGTGTCGAGGTGTCCCTGAGCAAGACACCTCCCCCTGACTGCTCCTGGCGAGCTGGCAGTCGCCCTGCGTGGTTGACACCGCCGTGTGTGAATGTGTGTATGAACCGTTTTAGGTCTGTTTAGATAGAAGCATCTGCTAAACACCCAAAATGTGAATGATCTAGGGGCTAATCGGCTAAATTAAGCCAATGACGGTTTGAAACAAGCTGGGGAGGGCGTGCTGCCTGCGGGGACACCCCCGCCCCCCCCACCCCCCCATCCCCTCACCCCCCCTCCCTGGAGGACGGCTGGTCCATATTGGCGCGTCCTGTCATAGCCTGTGGCACTTTGTCATCCACGTGCGAGCATGCACACACACACACACATACAGACATGGGTGAAAGCACCACTATGTGGGCGACCATGATTCACTTCCCTGTAGTAGACCACCACGTGCACACGGTGATGAGGTCATTTCCTGTTTTGCTCTTTTCAAAGTAAAGTCATGGACTTCATATATTTTTGATATTTTCAAAATAATAAAAAACGAGGGACTTTATGTTGTTTTTGTCCATCATACAATCTCCCCCTGTGAGAAGGGGTCCACTAATACATTTCGAAGAATTTAACAACCGTGGTTCGATTTGTACAATAAGAATAAGAACAACAATAAGAGCGCAACTGGAGTGCTTAGATGAGGGGGGGACAGTTTCCTTAGCAACATGCCAAATATAACAGGCCTTTGACACGGAAGTGTAAAAATAAAGGGAGCGAGACATGCATGCAGCTTGCTAGATGTTAGTGTTAGCGTCAGCAGGGTGGTTCAGGCCTGTAGAGACTAAGAGGAGAAAGACGCTGAATTTCAGGTACCAAAGCAGCCCTGTGAAACATTTGTGCTTCAAATGACGGGCATTTTGGGCAAACCTTACGCATTAAGCTAGCTTGTCAACTTTTAGGTAGTATTGTTACCAGGTGGGTCTAGAAAAGACTATTGAGTTTCCATTCCTGTTCATTTCCTGGGATAAAATACACACATACGTTTAATAAATGTTAAGAAGCTTTCAACTAATCATTTATAAGTGAGGCTGGGTATTATCAAAGCACACAATTAATATTGTGACCCGTAACCCTAACTACAAATTATCAAGTTCTCTGCAACAAAAACTACCCAATAAAACAAGTTGCCATCGATTTTCTAGGGCTTTAAAAACACTTGACCAGAAAACCTAAAGCAACAAGACAGGCAAGTTGTCAGTTGTTGCCGTGTTGTTCAAGGTTATATAAGCACATTAGACAACACACACACACACACACACACACACACACACACACACACACACACACACACACACACACACACACACACACACACACACACACACACACACACACACACACACACACACACACACACACACTCTTCTATTTGGTGTTTTTGAGTGATTTGCAAATGGCGACAGACAGTATGGCTTTGGGGGAGAGATGGGGGGAGGTTGGGGTCACCTCGGCCTCCAACTGAGACATTGATCACAGAAGGCTTCATCACACTGCTGCCTGTGCCCCCATGTTTATCTACCAGCCAGTAGTTTAAGGCCAGGGAAGAAAAGATCAATATTTCATTCTCTATTTTTCCCTCACTTCATCTCTTTCTCTCCATCTCTCCCCCCTCTCTCCATCTCACTCTCTTTTCATCTCAATCTCTCGCTCTCTCTCTCCATCTCTCCCTCTCTCTCTTTCTCTCGCCTCGCTCTCTCTAGCTTTCTCTCTCTCCCCCTCCCTCCCTCTCACTCTCTCCCCCTCTCCCTCACTCCCTCCCTCCCTCTCTCTCTCTCCCTCCCTTCCCCCCCTCCCTCTCCCCCCTCCCTTGTCAGAACATCTACCATCCACTTAAAAAGCCCACACTAGTATTTCCCTGAATCTGCGGACCCCCTGTAGCTTTCCTCTCACTCTGATCCGGACACGCTCATCAAAGACGTCGGAGCGATGTCATTACTGATGTGTTGTCATGAGATTGTGTACAGAGCAGTCGACCACGTCTGCTGTGGTAGATATCAGAGCTTTGCCTCTTTTTTTTCAAAAAAGCGTTGGTTTTTCCTTCCTGGGTGGATCAGCCAATCAGATCCAGGCCGGGTACGTGTCGGCCAATGAGACACAGCCAAGGGCAGGTCTTACACAGGAAATGGAAAGAATGGCCTAATGGAAAGGTGAACGTATTACACAATCAACAGGAAGGATGCCATGTTCTGTTGCGCTCGTAATTAAAATAATCTCGGCTAAGTAAATGTGGGTCAGGTAAGTGATCGGTGTGTTTTCAGTATGAGGTGCTGAACGTACACTCCAGTCATTATCGTCAGCTTATGGCAACAGTGTGAAGGCTAAGTGGCCGTGTAAACACCATAATGCAATTGCACTAATTGAGATATGGACCAAAACTGCACCATTAGCAATTTGCTTAACAACCTCGCGTAGGGTTTGCTTTTTGCCTAATTTCATTCAGCCCATGTTCACACACACACAACAGGGGGTGTTCACTATATGCTTTTTAAATTGGGCTTTTGTAACACAGAAACCAGGCCGCGAGGGTGCGAGAAAGAAAAGTACTTTGTGCTTGTTGCAATAAAACTAAGTAGCAGACACCAGGAAAAAAGAATTCAAAAACAAACCCCGACCTAAAAAACACAAAACACGTCTCGGACCAGGTGGGGAAAGGCGAGGTGAAGAAACAAGCGAATACCCCGACAGCTTGCTTTAGCGCTTGTGGGGTCACCTGAGAGTTGGTGTTTAGCGCTCATTAGAGAACACAAAGCAAAGCTGACCTCGCCGTGTCACCCGGCGTGCTCACAGACCCTGCGGGCGACCGCCGGAGCGTTCAAAACACCCTGCAGACCCAGCCGCTGTGTACACGGACCCCTGCTACGGCGTTAAGGAACCACAGGTCAACACGCCGATCGATGTACTTGCCATGAAGTCGTTATTTCCCCGATACGCGGGTCGTTCGCGTCCGTTTGCCGGGCAAGGCGTCCGACGACCCCTAGCGCTAGAAGCAGCGGCCTGTAAGGCCCCTTTGGCCTGTACTAACGCATACATACTGTTTTGACTTGGTTAACTGTCGGACTGAGGCTGGCTGGCCGTGGAACAGATACGCCCGCCACCGTCTGTGCTGTCTGTACGTCTGTACGTCTGTACGGGGTAAGAGTGGACGTGGCATCTGGGAGCATCTTCTGAAGTGTCTGTTTATAAAGAGTGTGTTCAAGAGAGGAGGGCCGGGGTGGCAAATGGCTTTTTAATGGTTTGCTCTCTCGCATCTCCAGAGCCCAGTGTGTATCGCCCACCTACCCACCAACACTCTCTCTCGTTCCGCCGATCTCTCCCTCTCCCCCCCCCCTCTCTCTCTCTCCCTCTCTCTCTCTCTCTCTCTCTCTCTCTCTCTCTATATCTCTCTCTCTCACTCTCTCCCTCCCTCTCTCTCCCCCTCCCTCTCTATCTCTCTCCCCTCTACCTCTCTCCCTCCCTCCTTATCTCTCTCTCCCTCTCTCCCCCCCTCTCCCCTCTACCTCTCCCCCTCCCTCCCCCTCTCTCTCCCTCTCCCTCTCCCCTCTCTCAGCATCATCATGGAGCTGCTATTCAGACGTGACTAAAGGCGACCTTGCCGGTGTGAGAAAGAAAAAAAGAAAAAAAGAAAATTAAAGTCTCATTCATTATCCAGCGTTCTTTGTTGGCGCCTGTGTGCCTAACTGACGGCTGTAAGGACCGCCCCCTTTTCCTCAACCCCCCCCCACCCCCAACCCTCACTATTTCCTGTCCAAAACACCTCCAAGCTGTCATACAATTTCCTTTTCAACCTTCCTCTCGTTCAAGGCTCACAGGTCAACTTCAACAACCGGCAACTTTTGTTTTAACCATGAGCACTTAATAAACAATACAAACACTAGCACCAAAAACACTCTCCATCTCCCTAAACCATGTAACATTAGCCAAAACATTTATTTATTTGATCTGGTTTTTGTTTAGTTTCTTTTTCTCTCCGTTTGCGGTTACATTTTCTCTCAAGGTCATTCCGACCGGTTTTATCCGCTTTGATTTTCCCATTCACAGTCAAACAACTCTTCCCCGGGACCCAATTCAAGTCAGTATTGTGCTTACCGAAACACCAGGGAATGGCAAACTGTAACTCTTAAGGTCACGGGGCAACTTCCTGTCAACCTCGACGCAGGCGAAGATATGCCAGCTCAGTTACTAGGCAACTTTGTCTCATATTTTAAACGCACACAACGTCTTAAAGTCCAAAATTAGATCGGCATCACCTGACATCGCACCCTAATTTCTCCAAGGCCCCATACGATACATCTCGGGCGTGGGTTCCTTCCCTTCCTTCCTTCATCCTCTCCCGTTCCCTACCCCGGTACACCGCTGAGTGACCTAGCCCCCACACTCACTCGATATTGCTTTTCTCCTTCTGCACGTAGCAGGGTGTAATGACACTAAAGCTACGATACGCCGGGAACATAAAAGCAAAATAAAACACTTGTTATCAGATCCGCACAGCCCTCTTGGATTCAGGTTGGGGGTATGAATCTTGCCTCGGAGGAAGTTGGGGGGGGGTGGATTGGGGGGGGGGTTGCACTTCCTGGGCAGAAGGGAAGGGCGTCCTAACCCAGGTAACCAGAAAGCTATTCCAGCGAGCCGGGGTAAGTCTCACTGGTGATTAATGTCAACTGCTAGCGATTGTGTCCAGTCATCGGCCCGGGCGCAAGTGTTTACACGCCAGCACAGCCTCGTCATCGTCACAACATCGCTGTGAGTGTGTGTGTACCGTGCGTGTGTGTTTGTCTGTGCGTGTGTGTGCCCAAGTGAGCCTGGTGTGTGTGTGTGCACATGTTGCATTTCAAGAGAGACTCAGGCCTTGCTACTTTCACTTCATCTCCCTCTCCCTCTCCCTCTCCCTCTCCCTCTCTCTCTCCACCTCCCTCTCGCTCCCTCCATCTCTCCCTCTCTGCCTCCATCTCTCTCTTTCTCTCTCTCTCTCCCTCAAGCTCTCCCTCTCTCGCCCTCTCCCTTGTTCCTGGCACCTTATTTAAAAACATAGCGCGAAGGGGGGAGGGTGGGGGGGGGGGGGGGGGGGGGGAGGGTGGGGGGTCTATTAATAGCGTGCCGCTCTGATATAGCGTTAAAGGGGAGACTGCATCCGAACCGAACCATGCCATCTCCTGGCTGCTAGGCAGCAGCAGAGAAGAGCGTGGTGATGGAGAGGAAGGAGAGAGGAGGCAGACGAAGATCCAGGAAGTACAACGGCCCATAGAAACAGGTGACAAACTGTGTTTTTTATGAATATGTAAAACGGGGCCTGTTTTAACCGCGAGCGGATTTAGTTTTGTTAATGTACGGTATTGATCTAGTGCGTGTTATTGGGTTAGTTTCGGCAGAGCGGTATGAATTCAACTGCGAGAGAGGACGAGGATGGCCTGCTTCGCTCTGAACCACTCCGTCTGTTGAACGGCGTGATTTAGAGGGGTGGATGTGACTTGCTCAGCTGCTCCGGTGCCAAACACCGTCGTCTCCTCCTGGTGAGGTTGACCTTAAAGACACCGCCGTGTTCCGGAACGTTCCTCAACCCCTTTTTATCTGCGTTTGGTTTCTTTGGCAGTTGGCTCGGAGACCGTCCATGACTCACGAGTGGTCTTCACCCCGTCGGAAAAGAGCCACACAGGAGTGGGGAGGAATATGGGTTGTATTTTTAGGTGAGTGAGTCAGACGCGCAGAGACACAAACACACACGCACACACACAGACACATCACTCTCTCCGTTTCTCTTACTCACTCTCTCACTCGCTCTTATTTATTCCTTAACCCCACAGTTTCCATCTTTATGGCGTCTCTGTGTTTATCCGTCATGCTTTGAGTGGATTTTGCATCTTCACGGTGGTGTTTTAAGTTAAAAACCACCTTGTTATGGGGGCTAAAAGGGTGAGGAACGAAGGCATCCTCTCTATTTCCGAGTTGGTTCCACTAGCTTGGAACCGGGCCTACACCATAAGAACTACAAAATGCGGCCTCATAAGTGCTACAAACACACAACATACAAAAAACAGTGTTTGCGAGTCTACGTCGATGGTTCCAATATGGTTTTCGAGCGCTTAGTGCTGTCGAAATCCGATCTGTCTCCTCAGGACGAATTCAGATTTAAATAGATATCAATATCTTCCTTCTTGGTTTTGGAAAACAACATTTGGGAATAGTGTTTCCTTCCAAGTCTCAACTGGTGTGGCTCATGTAGTGTTTCACAGTGAAACGTTAGCAAAGACGGCTAACATTACAATAGGACTTCATATGCTGTTTCAGCCAGTTTCACTTTCTATTTAGGTGAAACAACCTGGATACGTACGTTCAGCTAAACGCTCTGTTTCACAGTGAAACGATAGCAAAGATGGCTAACAATACCATACGACTTCATATGCTGTTTCAGCCAGTTTCACTTTCACTTTAGGTTTAATAACCTGGATACGAAAGTGCATTGAAACCCTGTGAAAGGACTCGTTCCGGCTCGCAGAGAGGGAAAGCAATAATTGCATGACACATTATCACCAGCCTTCTCTGGAAACAGCCGCGGCATTACAATACGGCTCGGATCGCCGAAAATACAGCCGGTGACACGTTCGTCTTTAATAACAACAGGCGAGAAACTTGCGCTGGAGCGTTACTTATGCCGCTGCTTTGGGCGGTGGTGGAGGAGTGCAACAGGAGGAGGAGGAGGAGGGGAGGGGTGTGATAGACTACATTACCACAAACTAAACACGGCATTATCAGCCTTAAGGCAACGGTACCCTGAGCAAGGCGGGGGGGGGGATCTGAGTGTGGGATCAGATGTGCACCGAGTCTCAGGATTAGACACGCACAGAGAGGCAGACCTGACAGCTCATCACGGCTTTACGGCAGCTAGGATCCAGGAGGGAGCCCCCCCCCCTCCATTCCTGCCTCACTCCCTCCTCCTCCTCTTCCTCCTCCATCCTTCCATGATCACCTCCCTATCTACTAAACATTTGGATGCAGGCAGCGTAGAGATCCACTCGGGTAGCTTTACGATACAACACGCTTTCTCATCGCTGGTACAAGCGTAGAGCCTGGTAATGGTGAAGCGAGTTAAACAGCGGTTATTGTGACACCGTTCAATTCTGAGTTGATCCATTGTTTCCCAGCTTGTGTCGACCATCCAGGGACCCACAAAAGATGCTCCGGCGTCTCCCAGAAAGGGTTTGTGACCCTCAGCTTGGGAGTTGACTCATGCAGCATAATAACAACCTCCGAAATTCCAAATGAATAAATGCCAATATCACTATAGATATTGTTTTGCTTGAAATGGAAGAGAGAGGGTAAGCAAAACAACTTGTAGGACGAAGCCGTTTGAATAAAAACATGTTCCCTCTTTCTCCTTTTCCCCGTCCTTTGGTGATGTCATCGTCAGAAAGACAAAGAGGTGTTGCGGGAGAAGGTGGGTTATATCCGAGGCGCTATTCTCCATGGCAACTTGTACAAAGTGAGACTCCTGTGCATGCAGAGTTACTTTTAGAACCTCCCTGCTAACCTGCATCCCCCGTCGGACTGAACTCTTCCCCGGGCTCTGGTCTTCACCTCGTCACAGGTGACCCGAAACATGATGGGGTGCAACGGAGGAGAGAGAGAGGTGTCCTCCGGGGTGTGAAGCTCACTCCCAGCACACCTTCGGAACGCTTTTACTGCCGGTCTGAACGGCTGCAGGCTGTGAGAGGTTACCACTGCTGAGTTGTGATGCTAGCACTTTGGGTCAAAAGATACAACGTTCGTAAAAAGTTCTGCGTTGTCCTGACCAATAGGAGGCTGATTAGGAACTTAGAACAACTAGCAGTGTCATAGTCTGACTTTGTGTTTGTTATATCCTTTTCTCCCACCTGTCAACCGGATGTCTTTAAACTGTTCACCTCGCTTCACAGATCCTGCCACTCATTTACATTCACATTCAGGGCATTTAGCAGACGCTTTTATCTAAAGCGACTTACAATAAGTACATTTGTCAGAAGAAGGAGAAACTAAAATATATCGCTGTCAGTACAGTAAGGATGTTTGAACCAATCGCTAGGTTAACCCATTCCCCGTATACAACAAAGACAGCTAGGATAAGATGCTACACGACAAAGTTCTATTTTTAGTATTGCGATCACTTCCTTTATCTCACCCTAGCGTCCTTGTCATTCTTCCCACCGGCACCTTGTTCACAGATCAGCCTCTCATCGTATACAAAAGTTCATGTCCTCTGTTCCCTTGTGGGGACGTTATAAACAGAAAACTGTTAACTTGTTTCTTCACCCTTCTATGGTCGTGTTTGTATTGTTAACCTATAGTTGTGAATGTACATGAAAATGTACATGAAAATGTACCGATATATAGTTTAAGTTCAAAAATATAGGTGTGACATAACAGCAGGCGACATTTCTCTGCACCCGTTTCTAACAATTATAACAGAAAATGGTGAGGTTGATCTTCACCCTTGTATGTGTTGTGTTTGCATTGTTAACCTATATTCTTGAACTGACGTTATATATCTGTATATTTACATGTCTGGTGTGAAATTACAGCAGGCATTTACACTTCAATTACAGCTAATAGCCATTTTCAAACATTTATTATCTTCTCTATTCTTTTCCATTTCAAAGCGCCTTACAATATGTGAAACTGCATTTAGCGGTGTAGTGTTTACCGAGATCACCATCAGCACAGCTTTCAATAGGAGACAATGAAGCATGGATTTAGAAAAGTGAGCAACTGACTCAGAATTAGGTTAAGAGCGGGAGGCCGCATTTCTGAATGTGGCTTATGCTGATTTGTTATGTTAAGAGTGAGAATAGGCCAGGGTGTGTAAGCCACACATGACATTTCTCCGCCGTGCCTTGCTGGAAGGTATAGGTCACTTGACATCGTACGTGTTGGCTTAAAACGCACGCCTGGCTGTGTCCGTGTTCAGAGTCATGGTGAGTAATCTTTGATTTCAACCTCGGAGATGAAAACCCTGACGGCAACGCAGGGGGAGAACTGCCTGAATTAAAAGTGCTTTTCTCTCCTGTGCTGCTATTGTGGTGGTTGGCCTTCATCTTGGCCTTCATCTTGAGGCCTTCTCCAGGAATCTACTTTCTGAGTCCAATCCCACCTGATCTATTTTTCATAAGGGGTCTTTGAAGTTAACCTCGTTCAAAACATGGAGCTCCACTTCCTTATATGGGCGGGCCTCTACATCGACGACTCACACACTCAGTAATGCATCAGGATCATTAAATTAACCCAGCAGTGGTTGGGCTGGGGAAGAGAAAGAGGAGGCATGCGTTGTTGAGGGGCTTACAATCATAAAACTAAAAGGGTTCTGAGCTCCAAGAACATCAAAGTAACCAAATATTTGCATCCCGACACCTTCTGAGAGTACTACCTCAGGGTTTATCGGTTAGCTGTTTTAGTTTGGCCCGCTACGGTGCTCGAACACACACACACACACACACACACACACAAACACACATGTTAAGTAGCGCAGCCCGGAGAGAGTAGGGGTGGAGGTTTTGGGTGGTGATGGCGGTGGTGCGCTGCATTCCCTATATTTATTACTGTTGACAAGACGCCAAGAAACATAAAAAGCGAGCGGAGGTCTGTGAAGGGTTGTGGGTCGCCGGGGTTGTGTGTGTGTGTCTCCCACCCCCCCCCCCCCCCCCCGAGCTGTTGTGCAGGGGGAGAACATACTCCTCCCCTCAGCTCAAGGTGAGCCATCGTTTATTTCGGGCCTTTCAGGCCGGGCCTGAGGACGAGACACCTGAGGCACGTGTGTTTCGTAAACGCCTCTAAAACTGCATTTCCTGCCTTTTTGTCTCATCCGTCCCGTAATAAAACGCGGCTTTGTTTTGGGTCGGCGGTTCTATTCTCCGCGTCTCTCCGGGGGCCAAACAATGGGGCTATCAACCCGACGTCCCGGAACCTATTCTTTGTTCTGTCGCCCTCTCTTCTTCTCTGGGTGAGTGATTGTATTGTGCTGTCATTTTGAGTCATCCCTCCCCTCCCCCTCTCCCCCTCTCCCCCCCTCCCCCAAACAGCCCCCCAGGCCAGAGGAAGAAGCGTTTTGAGGAACAACAACGATGGCCGCCACTGAGGGAGGGGCTCTCACTCCTCTTCCCCGTACAGCGGGGGGGCGAGAGGGAGGCAGACAAAAACATTCCGTTCCTCACCCCCCCCCCCCCCCCCATCCCCGTCACTTGAGGGCAGACACAAACACACGCTTGTACACACACAAACACACACACGCTCGTACACACACACACACACACACACACACACACACACAACCCACCTGCCTCATATCAGATATCCAGGTTAGAAAAGTTGATACTAACTTTTTAAACATTTTTAATAAAAAATGGGGTCTCCCTTTGAGGGATACAAGGGGAGGGCGGGTGAGTGGGGGGAGAGCGATCAATACATGTACAGGTGGGGGAGGAGGGGGGAGGAAAATGAATGTTAAGACCTGTGGCCATTCTCTAATCCCCTCTGTGGGACAAATCATAGGTTCTGATCCTGTTACCCTGCTCACCACATCCTCTCCAGCCTTCCCACACACACACACGGTCATCACACACAGACAATCACACAAACACACACACACCTTCCCCCACCGTCTCAATGTTCCCAGGTCTCAATGTTTCACGGCATCAGCTCCTTTAGAGAGAGAGAGAGAGAGAGAGAGAGAGAGAGAGAGAGAGAGAGAGAGAGAGAGAGAGAGAGAGAGAGAGAGAGAGAGAGAGAGAGAGAGAGAGAGAGAGAGAGAGAGAGAGAGAGAGAGAGAGAGAGAGAGAGAGAGAAAAAAAAAGAGAAAAAATAGAGAAAGAGATGAAGGAAAAAAAAGAAATAAAGAGAGAGAGACAGGGAGAGAGAGAGAGAGAGAGAGAGAGAGAGAGAGAGAGAGAGAGAGAGAGAGAGAGAGAGAGAGAGAGAGAGAGAGAGAGAGAGAGAGAGAGAGAAGGCCTTCTCAGATCCCTTCCTGTCGGCGGTGAGCTAGTGTCGCGGCGACGGTGTTAATCGCAGAGGAAGAAAATAAAGAACAGCCCGCCTCGACCTTGCAACAGGGCCTGCAGCTCCGGCCGCTTCAAACAGGGAGTGGAGCCGCAGACACAGACCCAAACATGGGCGACCTTGATGCCCGCAACGACATCCTTCTTAGCACTGAGGTGCGCGCTAAGGATAAGACCAAGGATGAGAGGATTTAATGTCAACACCGTGATGATGTGTGTCTTTTAAGGACCTGTTGTGTTATGCTGTTTGAAGCAGGACTCTTTTTAAGAGAAATTGACCGGGGCTGGCCTGGGTATGGACTGAGTCTGGACTAAGGCTAGTCTGGACTGGGTCTGGTCTGGATCCGGTCTGGACTCGACTGGTCCGGACTCTGTCTGGCCTTGGACTGGTCTAGACTGTACTGAACTGGATCTGGACCGGGTCTGGTCCGGACTCTGTCAGGCCTTGGACTGGTCTAGACTGGACTGAACTGGATTTGGACTGGACTGGGTCTGGACTAGGTCTGGTCTGGTTTCGACTGGGTCTGGGTTTGGACTGAGTCTGTTCTGGACTGAGTCTGGTCTGGGCTAGGTCTTGTCTGAGGTCTGTACTGGGTCTGTCCAGACCACCCCCTGCAGGGAGGCCTTTACTTGCCCCCCCCCCCCCCCCCCCTTCAGAGGGCCATGAGGGAAGACAAAGAGAACCAGGACTCCTTTATCCCTGCGGCCATTGATTTAGTGAATGGCTGACTACGGGTAATGATGATGTGGGCTCTTGTATTGTTGTGTGTGTTTTGACTGCCTGCTGGGTTACTCGTCTTGTCTTGTTGTGTGCTGTGCCGAGTGTGTGCTACTTCTGGTCTCAATAAAGATTTTTTTGCCTTGAACTTTCGGTTGGGGAAAGAAAGAAAGTGTAAGCATGCGTTGTCTGGTGAAGAGGTAGAACTGGGAAGGTGACTGTGGAGGTCCGGTGTGTCTTCAAGGAAGGTTAAACGAGATGTGTGTTCTATTTATAATTCAGCTCTATAGAATAATAGAGTTTATTTATAATGCTGCTCCATAAATTCAGTATAGTGTTTAAAGTGTTTCACTATGTGTTTTTACTGTGTGTGTCCACCATCACTTAAACTGAACAGCAGTAGTAACACACACACACACACACACGCACACGCACACACAATGTGGTCAAAAGACTCCTTTAGCAGGAGATGTTAAACTAGGGTTCACATACAGTTCACACATACCACCGATGACCAGCTACCTACCAACAGGAGGACCACTCTCTGGGATTCCTTCCAGAACTTCCCATGAGACACGTCGGCCCACACTGGAGAAAATGGTGAGGATCCAGCGGCCAAACATTCATAATGTGACCCCCCCAATACCAAGAACATAAGGGGGTATAGGTAGGATGACGACAGAGGGAAATTATTTGATGGCTGGTGTAGCCGTGTGTGTGTGTGTGTGTGTGTGTGTGTGTGTGTGTGTGTGTGTGTGTGTGTGTGTGTGTGTGTGTGTGTGTGTGTGTGTGTGTGTGTGTGTGTGTGTGCGTGTGTGTGTGTGTGTGTGTTTTTGCGCTGACTGGGTACAGTGACCGGTATGAAGCCAGTAAGCTGCTGACACCCCCACCCGCACCCCCACCCCTCCTCTCTCACACACACACACACACACACACACACACACACACACACACACACACACACACACACACACACACACACACACACACACACACACACACACACACACACACACACACACCACCGTTCAGCGGTTATCAACACACAGGCTGTCTGGCAAAGCTTATCAAGGAAAAGTCAATATGGTGAGAGCTCTTTAATGCTTTGCCCTTTACAGGGGAAAATGAAAAAATAAAAATGATTTCAGCCCCTGACTAAATGCTTATCTCCTTTTCCTTCATAAAAAAAAAACTGATTTTTTTCCTTTTAAATGACAATTCTCTGAGTGGCTTGTCACAGTAAAAGCACACACTTGTGTTTGGTTGTCGATTATGTGTTTGGAGCACTGCGATGCAGTAATACGAAGATAAGTACAAACCGGTACGGTGAGATCATGTGTGGAAGCGGTCAAAAATAGAACAAAAGATTCTGTTTCCCAGTGTTTGTTTTGAAGCCAAAAATACGCTGTGTGCAGGCGGCCATCTTGAAACTGAAAAACCCAAAGAGCAACAAGATTAACTCTAAGCCGAAATCTACCAAACAATCCGGGGAGATTATACGTAGGAGCGGAAGTGAAGGATCTGCCACAGATCACAGTAATTCGTGGAAACTCCGTGGAAAGTTTTTTTTGAAGCAAAAGAAAAATCGCTTTGTGTCAGCTGTTCAAAATCCAAACAGTCACGGTTGGACTTCAAAACTACCTGAGGCTAGTTGAAACTGGCTTCAGGCAGCAATTAACAAAGCATCTAGAAGATTCTTCCTCGTGCATGGCCTTCAAAGTTTAGCTGTGATGGT
Source organism: Gadus morhua (assembly GCF_902167405.1). Taxonomy (NCBI): domain Eukaryota; kingdom Metazoa; phylum Chordata; class Actinopteri; order Gadiformes; family Gadidae; genus Gadus; species Gadus morhua. The sequence goes on along the minus strand of NC_044051.1, from coordinate 4,316,837 downwards.
TGCCATCCACACACACGCGCACACACGCACACGCACACGCGCACACGCACACAGGTTACTGAGTGTGTTGCTATGATACCGGCAGGAGAGGCAGACTTGGTGGAAGTTCATTAAACAGTGGAGCCTTTTTAATAAGAGCTAGCCCATCAAGATAGCTTTTACACCGCGTCTTTGTTGCCCATTTCTCACAATGACGCCCGGGGATATCTGACCACACAGACATGTCCCACCTCATCAGGCCTGACACCAGACACATACTTCCTGCGGTGCACAAAACACACACACACACACAGGTGCACACAAACACACACACACAGTTGTGCATGCAGACATACACACACACTCAAAATTATGCGTGCAACAACAACACAACTACACAACACATGCGCACACAAACAGTTGCGCGTGCACACACAACACAAAAAACGCACACACAGAGTTGCGTGGCCACACACAACACACATGGAAGTTCGTATGCATGTGTACTGTATTTATAATGTAAAACTATATGATATGATATATATGATATATATAATATAATCATACAGTATGTGGTTTGCTTTTTATTACATTTGTTTGGGTTGTGTGTCTGTGATCACCTCAACTGAACAGCAGTACTGACGCATGCACACGCACAAACACGCACTTAGCGAGAATGTCTTTCTCTCTTGTGTGTGTATACAACACAGCTTTTAATAGTTGATGACACACAGCAAAGATTGAATACAGTTGTCTATACATAAGGATTACAGTTTAAGAAACTGCATACTATCACATCTTGGAATCGGTCTTGTAGGATAGCTTGGAGCCATCTTGGCACGGTAAGCCCAGCGAGAATCTGGAGCTATACGGCCTGAGTAAACACAAGCGCCTACACCTCAGCAAGCCTGCAATGAACGGCCGTTAATGAGACACGTGTGAACTTTCTAAATATCAGATTTACCAATATAATTGACTGCCACCTCCACCTTCTTATGCAAACACAGACACCCCCGGCGCGATGTTATAAAAAAAACAATATCGCATCAGGATGACCTCTGAGGCGCGGGCTGGGGAATGAGGAATACATCACTGCTGCTTGGAAGGACGAAAAAACACCTAAAACACCAATTTGCTCGGTCTAACGCTGAAATGAAACAAAATAAACCCTGCTCCCTTTGAACACAAACAAACGACGACGCCGGGGGAGAGGAAAAAACATAATTCTTCACATCACAAAAAGAGAGGGGCAATTTTGGAATCATGATTAGGTAATCAGAGCTAGCCCTATTGAATAGACAGACCCCCACCTGCCCCCCACGTGACCCAACACCTCCACCCCTCCCCACCCACAGACACCAGGGGGGCCGGGATGACCCGACCAGACAGTCACCCGGAAGCGTCCGTCTGTGTTTCGATTCGCCCGTCTTAAAGACCTGACGCCTGCACATCCCTTCCCCTCCAATTGCACTGCGGGTGGGATTCGACGTGATGTAGCATCAAACCTCCACACCCACCCCCTTGGCTCCACGCTTGAAGTGAGATGTTTTGTGTAGCATTTGATTCCTTTTTCCAAAAGGTCCGTCGGCAGGCCCTCTTTCTCCTCGTCGCCTTAATGTGAACACGGCGGAGCGTGCCGAGTTCACCCCGCTCTCTCAGACTCCATGGATCTACAACGATCATTAATAATCAGAACTATTACGGTAGGATTGGGACCGCCGAGACATGTAAATACCGACCTTTGGAAGTATTTCGCTAATTTGGAGCCGTGTCAGGGAGGGAGGGGGGGGGGGGGGCAACTAGCATCATAATTAAAAGGAAAAAAGTTTCCTTGAAATATGGAGGTAATTGCCATTTGATCCTAATTAGTAATCAACTAGAACTTCTGAATGTGTTTCAATCAGTCAGTGAGTCACCATCCTGGTCTTATAGTCACATGACCACCTTCTTAACATCACATGACCCAGGTAAACGGTGACATTTTTCTCGAGTACTGTTCAGGAACAGCTCAGTCATAACAGTCGGCAATCAGCTCAGGAGGTAGAACGGGTATACTGGTAACCCGAAGGTTGCCAGTTCGATCCCCGGACGAGGTGTCGAGCTGTCCCTGAGAAACACGCAACCTAACCCAGACTGCTCTCTGATGAGCTGGCTGTCGCCTTGCGTGGCTGACACCGCCGTCGGTGTGTGAATATGTGCATGAATGGTCGAGTGGTAGGCCATAATTGTAAAGCTCTTTGAGTGGCCACCTCTTAGAAAAGAGCTGAATAAATGCAGTCCATTTACCACAACACTCATAAGGCCTAAAAAAATATATCCCGCCGTCAACCATCACTTTGTGCTCTCGGTGCTCCTCGTTCCTGCCGTGTCTGTGTAATTTAAATATAGTGTATTTTTCATACGACACTAAATCAGCCGAGGCACCTGCTCCAAACTCTCCTCGCTTCCCTTCGCTCGACGGGGGAGCAGAGAGACTAAAGGAAATGCCAGTGTGTTGGTGTGCTCGGAAACACAACAATGGCTGCATTGTTTGCCTGCAGTCAGAGGAATAACTGGAAGCTGTTTGGGGGGTTTTGAAGAGGAGTGTAGTTGAAGTACGAGGGGCAGACGGGCGTACAAAGAACCCGTTGAATAAACTAAGCCTTCGCGCTTTTTTTAAATCGCTCTCGTGGTCGTCGACGTACGACCGATTATTACGACGATTCTGCTGGGTCAGAACTCGTCAAACAACAAGGTTTACATTTATCGCATTCACTAACTTTGTTTCCTATATTCTGTTTACCGTGCGGAAAAAGAAACAACTTGAGTTCCTCAGACCGCACCCAACCAGTCTGAGGGCCCACAGCGCATCACATCTTTAAAGGACTGTTTAAACATGCCGACAGAAGAGCTACGAGAGCTTCCGGTCTGATGCCCCGGGTGGATGTTTTCGTGGGAACTAGGGGGCTGCGAGGGGGGGGGGGGGGGGGGGGGGGGGGGAGAAGCTAGCACTGGTAGCTTGCTAGCTAGCATGTGTAGCCGCATTGCTAGCGCTGCTTATCAGAGTATCTAAAGCATTGTTTATAGCGCCGTAGCTCCCGGTGCCTGTGCCAGCAGACACACGCGGAAAAAAGGATAATTTATGCTCTCGTCTTTGTTTATCTAACATGCCCCCCGAGAGAGCTTAGTGAGTTATAATTTTACTAGACTGTTATTTTACTTTATACTTTTTTTATTTTTCGCTAGAAAGAAAAAGTGGCAGGAACGCCCCAGGGAAAAACCAGAGTATTGTGCGTATGCATGCATCAGTATGTGTGAGCGTATGTGTGTATGCATGTGTATGGGTGTGTGATTGTGTGTGCGTGCCGGTGTGTGTGTGTGTGTGTGTGCAAGTGTGCTTGTAAGTGTATGTCTATGTGTGCGCACGTACGTGCGTGCGTGCGTGCGTGCAGCGAGACAGGGAGGGGGAGGGGGGGATGGGGAGGGATGGATGTTGGCAAGTGCATGGCAGTCAACATGGGTTAATTCATTGTAGCCTTAACATTTTCTCCCTGCCTGCCAGCACGGCTTCGTCAGCAGTTTCCCACCAAGTCACTGGAAATGACTGTTTGCCATACATTTATGATTTTTTTAAATGATGGCTCATGAATTCACGGACAAATGGGAACAGCCCCGAGCCATCTCAGCAAAGAGGCCGGGCGGGGCTGGCAACCGCGGCAACCGTGGCAACCGCGGCAACCGCGGCGGAAAGTACGGATTCGTACCCTTTACTTTCTAAATTATATTAAAAAAAGATGCGCTTGATTCTACCTTATGAATCCCAGACGGACGATAAGGGATATACTATGGATGTATATCACCCAAACCGTCAAGTATTAAATAGTAAAAGTAACGAATAAAAGTAGTAAGTCATAAAAACGAGTCATAAAAAATGTATGCGATGCGGCACTGAGTTGTATCAAAGTGTAGTTAAAGCAATTGGTTTATATCTTTAACATTCAACAGCTGCTGGACAGTTATCGGTCGTGTGTTAAGAGTTATTCTTGCCAGTAAATCCCGTTCATAAAATAGTTGGAAAAGGGGTCATAATGTCTTCTGTGGCTGAACAACAGGTCAAGTCTGTGCTCTTCTTCTTCTTTGAATCATAAGTGAAACAAGCAATGAAACAGTCACAGGCTGAACACAGGCCTGACTCACATCCCCATTCCCCACCATCCTGCTGTTATCTCGAGGATTTCCCCTTGTACTTTTCCTTCCCTCTTCCCTGAGCATTTGTCCCTCAGACCGGACCGACGGGGGGGCGGTAAAGACGGACGCCTCCCTCAATCCTTCTCCTCTCCTCCTCACAATCGGGAGTGCAAACGTCCTCTTTAACAACCGTCTATATATCTCCAACCCCTGCACACACCCCTCTGCCTCCCCCCCCCCCCCCCGATCCCCCTCGCTGCGGATACAGCGAGGTCGACGCTGAATACCTCTACATTATTAAGCGCTCGCCCGGGTGTAGTTCACCCGGGTGATTTAAAGGAGAAAGGAAGGGAACTTTTTGGCTAGCGTTCCCAGAGCAGGATAGAGCAGGCAGACGGACTGATAGGCCGAAACAGGGCGGTCTCTAGCGCGGTGGACCCGTACGGCAGCCTCCCTCTCCGAGGACGGGGCTGTGGCTTGGGCCCCCTCCGTGAACAGAGCTGTTAATTAAGGCCGGTGCAGAGCTGCTCCTGCAACTCCAGGCCATTAAAGACAACCTGCAAACAACCAGGGTTTACGGCCGAGAGAGAGAGAGAGAGAGAGAGAGAGAGAGAGAGAGAGAGAGAGAGAGAGAGAGAGAGAGAGAGAGAGAGAGAGAGAGAGAGAGAGAGAGAGAGAGAGAGAGAGAGAGAGAGAGAGAGAGAGAGAGAGAGAGAGAGAGAGAGAGAGAGAGAGAGAGAGAGAGACTAAAGGCGGGACCAGATTTACTGTCCTTTGAGACAAGCGTTGGCTCCGCGGCCGTGGCCTCCAAATAACCCCCCTCCCCCCCAGAAACACACACACACACACACACACTTTTTATTCAGCACACCTGGATCAACGCGATAGCCGCCACCCTTCCTCATTTAACAGACACAACGCCTGCATACGTAAACACACAGACACACACACGCACGCACACACCGACCCAAACCCATCCCGCCCTCATTATTTACTCCTTGTCTCAAAAACTTCTCTCTATTATTCATAGTGGAGGAGAGATGGAGCCAGTGAGCAGGAACTGCCAAAGCAGACGGGCCCGTTGCCTCGCAGGATCCCTGCTGCTTCCAGCAGCAGCAGCAGCAGCAGGCTCTCCGCACACAGACACTAGGAGGACCGCACCGTGGTTCAGCGTTCGCGGACACACGCCAAACACTACAGCCAGGCAGGGCTCCGTCGCTCGGGCCTCGGTGTGAACGATGGAGCGAACTCACGGGCAAACACGGATGTGATGTTTTGCGATGGGGATGGGGGGGGGGGGGGGGGGGGTGGCGTTTAGGCTTTGGCAGCCGCCGCCGCCGCCGCCGGGAAAGCTGTCAGGAGTCCACCCCTCTACTGGTGTGTTCGCTCTGGTGACACCACGTGAGCTATGGAGAAACCATCGGTCGCTCATGACATTAAATCTGTGAAAAATGCTGTTTCGAGTTTTGATCGATTCATGCAAAGTGTCCGGTCGCGATACGCCAGGGGTTATCGAAGCGGTCGTACACCCCTGGTTGCAATTGTCTGCGTAAAACTAACCAGGACCTAGTCCGTCACTAAATCCATACACACACACACACACACACACTTCCACTTGGCGGTTTTAATCAGACCGGCAGGAGCCTGTAATGAGCCATACTGGGATTAGCTGGGAGTCGAGGTCCGCCCTGCCTGGGAACTAGACCCCCGGCAACCCCCACCCACCCCCCACCCCCACCCTCCTCCTCCCCTCGACACAGGTGAGCCAGGTGGAGTGGCGTCGCAAGGTGCGGAGGGACCTAAAAAGTTCTCGTGGGGACGGTGGGGTGGGAGGAGGGGCCAGGGGGACAGACTCGATTCCAACTGGCGAAACTCCAGCCATTAGCTTTTTGCCCAACCGACAAAACCAACCTCTGTTCAAACCCTGAGACTGATCATATATATTTATAGTTTTAATGAAACTATAAATAAATTGGGATGCAACTATTCCTTATGATGTTGTCCCCTGGGGAACTTTTAAAACACTATTTTGGGTTTGGAGTACTTCACTGCAATTTTCACACCCCCTTTTAATCATTGAAAGCAGTTACTGTGCTTCGTAAGGCAGGCAGATTGCCACTGAGGCATATATTGTATTCACCTATGCAGGCACATCTTAAACGAGGGGAAAAAATGGCAAGACGGCAGAATCACTCCCTGTGCAGTTCTTCAACAAGTATAATAGGGCCAACATCTACCTCCTTTCTCCATATATATATATATATATTCATATAAACAGTAGATATACTATATCTCTGCTGTGCGAAGAGCCAGGGCCGGGCCAACAGCTGCAGGTGGACCAGGACTCAAGGCACCAGGGGGTCTCAGATCTTATTAGCCAGCACACCGGCTCGTAGCCCCGGCCAGAGCCACACACACACACACAGAGCCAGCCCAGAACTATTCCAGCGTATGCAGGCCCAACACCCCAGTCCTGCGTCGGAGGGGGGTGGATTGAATTGTAACGCGGCGTGCGCGATGCCCTCACCTTGAGGGCCTAATCTTGTTCCACAATGCAATCTTAAGTCATGTGAACTAGCTCTCTCTCTTGCCTTAAAGTGAGGAACATGCCACTCCGCCTGAGAAGGGCAACACCCACCACTGCATGTTAGCTACTATGCTATGCTATGCTACGCTACCTAGTTAAGGATAATACAGTTAACCACACTATATTATGCTATGCTACGCTACCTAGTTAAGGATAATACAGTTTACCACACTATATTATGCTATGCTACGCTACCTAGTTAAGGATAATACAGTTTACCACACTATATTATGCTATGCTACACTACCTAGTTAAGGATAATACAGTTTACCACACTATATTATGCTATGCTACGCTGCCTAGCTATGGATGATACAATTCCCTACACTATACTATGCTATGCTATGCTATCTAGTTAAGGATGATACACTTCACTTCACTATACTTTATTACATTATACTATAGTTTACTATACAGTAAACAAGATAGTTAAGGATAACTAAATCAGTAAATGTGAAAAGTTCTTTGCATTACGTTTTATTATCAATATTTTGTATGGGAGGGGGGGGGGTTCTAAATATCTTATAATGTGGCAGTTTGTTTTGATACAACCTTGTTATGACCTGTTCTGTAATCATAATTCATAGCCAAGAGCCCTCTTCCTGTACACCCTTTAGCCGTTTTATTATTAAAACACTTAGAACCGAACCATCAATAAACATATAGGTGCTGCCGCAATAACCGTTCATCAATGACCTCTCACGGCCTAAAGAGTTGTGGACACTATCCTCAGATCCATTAGCAGGAGCTCACGCAGGTACATCGCACCAATCAGGAGGGTGCTTTAGTTTTGGGGGGGCGGGCATCCCTGTTCCGTAAACAAATCCAGTGGCAAATACATCCTGACAGGGTGGTGATTCGCTACAGAGCCTTGCAACGCCACGCTACTGTGCTCACACACAGTGGGCCATTCCATTTATCTTGATTTACTTGCTAGCCAGTTAGAGTATCCCACAGAACACAATCATGCATGCTGTGTGCTTGGCTCAAGCCCAATGTAAGCTAATGTTCCCCTCGTTCAGTTAAAATAATATTTATACGTATATTCTCAGAGCGGTTTAACGCTAGGGAATCAGAGAGCGTCAGGTTCATATCGATATTGCGATTTGAAGGGCCACAATAACTGTTAGTACTTGCATGGAGCTTAATATACAAGACAGCACAAGGTGGGTAGTACAAGCAGGTTATGACACAAGTAAACCTGGCTTTCATACACAACAATGACATGACTTCTGCTGATTTTTAATTGCATAATTAAATGTTTTATCTTGATTGAGCCTCACGACGAAGCCGTAACACATTAACGTCTCAAGCTCTACAACTAGGACTCATACAATGATAATACACTCATGCCTTCGCTGTATTAATTCTAGTATCATCCAATGGGCCATAGCTTTAAACACAGCAGAACACAAAGACGCCATTCAATAAGTCACACAGAATGCCCACTGTTCACCCTGGGAAGCAGGAAGAAAGAAAAATACTTTTCCCATCCAAGTACTAGAGACACTAAATCCTGAAGAAGCTGCGTTTGTAAAACACCTTTGTGTGTGTGTGTGTGTGTGTGTGTGTGTGTGTGTGTGTGTGTGTGTGTGTGTGTGTGTGTGTGTGTGTGTGTGTGTGTGTGTGTGTGTGTGTGTGTGTGTGTGTGTGTGTGTCAAATATTCTCCTGATTAACATTGTACTCGGATGCCAACACAACGTAAACAAGCGCACTAGCGTAACAAGCAGGATTGATCTGTGTGGGTAGGGTAGTCCTCTGCAAGATGGTGTAACGGGAACATCATCATGGTGTAATTATTTTTATTAGAACCGTCAGAGTAAAGAACAACAATAAAGTACGTTGAGGCCTGGGGCTTTTGCGAGGTGAGAAACCCGGTTTCCATGACGCAACGCAGAGCAAGTGAAGCACGGAAGAAAACTAAATAAATGTATAAAACGTCAACATCAGATCATCTATATATCGGATATATTCTAGTACTTTGTCGTCTATAAAGTGGGTTTCTCGCTTCGTTTTGACGAAATAATGAAAATACGACTTCTTAAACACAAAAGTAGAGAATTAAGTTTGACCCAAAAAAAAAAAAAAATACCCCATAGGGTTTAATGAGGAAAATCCTAAGCGATGGAGACACAGCCAGACAGAGCCACTGTGACTCGTGACTCATTTGTCATTTTGGATTCACAAGCACAACCATTAGCTCCGGTGAGCAGGCTAGCCTACAGCTGTATGTTGAGGCCTGGAGCACAACAATGTAGTTTCTCTCAGTGATTCCAACCAAATGTATCATTCACCACCCATTGTATATGTTGTTTTTGTTGTAGTTGTTGTTATGTTGTTTTTTAATCTTTTCTGGCCTTCATATTATGGAAGTTGTGATCCTTTGTAACCGTGGATAAGAAAGGTAGTTAAGGTGTTTAAATCGCCAATACAGCTATAACACAATTGGGAAAATAAACTAGAAGTTCTTGTTCCACAGATGGTAATATTATTTTCTTTTTTGGGCTATTTCTTTCTTGTTTTCCTTTATTTAGACTTATTTTATGTTGCAAACGATAGCTTACAAAACATTGACTTAACTGACATTGATTATATAGGCTTACTTACTTAAACTACTTAGCCCTCTGTTTACATTGTAACTGCTATACATGTGATCCATATACATAACAGCTAATATTTTTTACCATTTCAGCACATAACAACCCTAACCAAAAAATACTAAGTTCATATTAACACAGGGAAATGTTTATAGAGCCTATATAGCCAAAACGGTAGTTATACAATGATGTTTAGTTATACAATAATGGTTACCCATACACATACTTATTTTCTACCATGCATGTGTAAAAGTATCTAAACTGACCTCGAAAGCATTTAGAAAAGGGGTTAAAACGAAAACATGTGTTCTTTATGTACTAGCAATAACCAGTTGGTAGGTGGGCACTGAAGTAGAGGTCATATTTCATACAGAAATAAAAGAGTCTCAGTTAGGCTACATGCAGTGATTAAAAAGCCACTGTGCAGTGCTGACTCGGGCATTCTGTCTTCTCTCTGGCTACCCCTCCCCCTCCACCAAAAACAGCATCAAAGCAATCAAAATGGTAATGTTAGGCATGAATGGGGCCCATCCCCCCCCTGCACGAAACTCTGCAGACTTTTTCTCCATGTTGGGGAAGAAACCACCCCCTTCTCGCCACAAAATGGAAGCTTCCACTACCAAACTGAGGGCGCTTTCCCGAAAAGCAACCACAACAAAACACAAAACATTTTGTACACGGGTGTACAAACGAGCTAGACTCGATAAATACACCGGGATTGGCGTCGAGTGTGTGCGGATCGGCGTCGGGTTTGATCGCGTCTCAAAGCGAGGCGCTGCTGGTCCAAGTCCTGAAAACTGCATTCCACAGGAAATGGAATCGATTAACTCCAGAGAAATGCTTAAAGGTTTCATTTCAGAGAGGAGAGAGTGGCACAAACCACGCCGAAAACACACTAAATCGCTAAAACAACACTAGGATTTCCAATCCAGACTAACTTTCGTTGTCGTTTGGTATCTTTAAATAAAAGATCGGAGAAGTTATAGATATAATAAAGGTGTGTATGTGTGAGAGCAGCGTTGTGACTTTAAGTGCTCCGCGGCAGCTGTCCGTGGTGCTGAACGACAGCAGGACGGCTCCTGCTAAAGTGCTGAACCACCATAGCCTCCAAGACAACAACCACGACAGACTTAAAAACTGCCTTTAATTCGTAAAGGGAAGTTATTAAGTTATTAAAAGGGCTTGCTTTCGCTATGAGAGAGTGGCGAGAGGAGAGAAAAAAAAGTGAAAGCGTAATCGTGGGCGAATCAAACGCAACCTTGACGTCATGTGACCGAAAAAAAAGAAATAATACTACAAGACTCGCCGTAAAGTCACCGAAAACGGACGACAGTGTGGCGACACGACCATACGAAATAAAAAACGTTATCTTCGATCGCCACTGTCGACGACACGACAACCACCAACCGTAAACTTAAACTGTAACTGTGTCTCAAAAGTCCCCCACTACTCGACTTAAGCCTCTCCTTTATTAGCCCGCTCCACTCCAGAAACACGTCGACCTGCTCAAAATGGACGCTACATTTCTAAACCGTTCCTGTTACACAACTTTAGACATGGTAACTGTGTCTCAAAAGTCCCCCCACTACTCGACTTAAGCCTCTCCTTTATTAGCCCGCTCCACTCCAGAAACACGTCGACCTGCTCAAAATGGACGCTACATTTCTCAACGGTTCCTGTTACACAACTTTAGACATGGAGGAACGTGGCTCCTCGCGGCGGCCATCACCCCGGTCCTCCGGGGCAACCACGACGATCATCCGCCGCCACTTTTAGACCAGCTTAACATTGTTTGTGGTGATTTAGTAGCACACGGATAGTCCCCCATCGGGGTGGAAATGTACCAAAGTAATGTGTAAAAGCGTGATGGTGGTGGTGGTGGTGGAGTGCAAGGGGAGGGCTTACTTGTTTCTCGCTTAGGCTTGTTATTCTGGGGTGTCTGTCGTGCAGCTGTTTCTTAAGCTCTCCGTCCTACAGTCGAACAAAACATGGTTCAGGGTGAGTTATAATAATAAAGACATCCCGGAGCGATGTAGGGCGACAGCGATGAAACTTTAAAAATCGTAGGATGGGATTTTCAGCAAAGTCATGATGAGGGCAAAGCCGAGCATCACACGGATGATGATGATGGCGATGGTGTTTTAAAACCAAGCGAGAGATTTATGCTGATAAAGTTTTTCGCACACTCCCCATCCACCGGCTGGTCGTTAGGATGGTTCCCTGAAATACAACATTTACCTGTGGGTCTGGCTTCATCTGTGCAACTAGTTTCTAAACACGAAGAGAGAGGGGGAGTGAGAGAGGGAGAGAGAGGACGAAATGGGGCATTTGCACAAAAAAAAAGTGTCTCAAGTTTAGTACGACAGGGAGGAACAAAGCGGAGAGCAGCCAGCGAGTCAGCCTCTTCCTCCAGCAGCTCATAAATATTCAGGTCGCGTCCTGATCACAGCCACACAGCACCACTGCATTACCACTCCGGATTCTTGTTGCTCAATAAAAAAAGACCCCCCCCAGGTCGTGGCAAAGTAGTCCAAAAAGTACCCCAATCCGACTCGAAAGTCCTCGCTATCCTCGCTATCCCCGATATAAACAGCGAGCATCATACGGTGTCGCACACTTATTTCTTCGGAGTATTCGTTTCGGTCACGTTTCGCGATTTTTCCCTTCGCCCCTCTCCTCTCGCATCGCTCACAACACCAATAAGGATATAATAACACGACGCTTCGTTTACCTGATGGCATTGGATCTCTACTTTCAGCGCCTCTTGTAGGCCTTGTAGTTCCATGGTCCGACTTCAAAAGCACTTTTCTCCCACTTTCGACGCGATGCGTACGAAGTTTAAGTGAATTAAAGATTTTTTTAAAGCGGCAATAACAATTGAAAGAAGAACTACTCGGGGCTGCAAAAGCAAGTTCTCGCTTCTTTACAGGGTAGGACTCATCACCCACTTTACGCCCGTCGAAAAAAGTGGTCCAAACACAGCGGAAAGAGCCAGGACCTCGGTCAGTTACATCCCAAATACGTCCGAATATCGATACATCCGACCAAATCGTGGCGTGCCGCTTCTTTCGATAATTTCGAGTTGAAAAAGGGGGACTAGATTTTGTCCGAGTCCGCGGCTTGATTTCACTTTGCCTGGAGAAAAGTTGCGCTTCGGCTGTCAATGCTAATTCTAAAGTTCCCGGATGGAGCAGTGAAAGAACAGAACTCTCCCGTCGTCTGTCTCTCTCCCCCCTCACTCACACACTCACATACACACTCATACACACACGCACACACACGCGCACGCGCGTACGCTTGGTCATGCGCACTGGGGACAAGAGAAAACGGCGGCCCATAACATTACATGTAGAACTATTTTAATTTGAGTATTGTTTCTCTCCTGTTATATGCAAATGTTTTAGACTGTGTGACCACATAGGCTCCTAATAAGGACTTTGGTAGTCGTTAGCGGTGAGCGGAGGGTTGAAGTGCTGAACATATGTTCGGTCAATCTATTTATATGACGAAAAAGCTTTTCCTGTTGTTTGATGCTGCCTGCAAAATCAATAAGATAGGGTGTCATGCTGGGGTGACTTGGGCACCCGTTTACGCTAAACGAAACTAGAGAATCTCGTTTCTGCTTTTATTGTTTTTCCAAAACAATGTTATTAACTTTATTTAAAACCATATGAAATAAAACAAGAAGTTGCGCTAAGAGTTAGTCATAATGTCAAATAAATCCCTGAATACAAAATAAAACATGTTTTTTTAATGTACCTTTTAAAATCGAAATGTTGTCTCAGTCAATTTGTATATAAGCCTCATCCTTGCTTATGATATAAAACATGCAACTTTTTTTTAACCTACTTCTAAATAATAGTTTCAGAAGCATTAGGAAGCACTGGATTACATTTTTAACTCAAGTGTTAGGTGTCACATCATTATTTACCACATTGGGCGAGATGTGACGATTTGTTTCTCTCTCTCTTTCTCTCTCTTTCTCTCCAATCTGACACCCCTCACCCTCCTTTTGCACAAGGACTTGCCCCCCCCCCTCTCTCGCCCTCCTCCCTTGTACCGCCCTCCTTCGAGGCACACAAGTCAAGACGCAATTGGAGAGTTGTGATGTACGGAGAGCGGAGAGGCGCAAGCAGACAGCCAATCAGGAGTTGCGAACGCAGACCGACAAAAGCAAGAGAGACGTTAAACGAATCAGTGCTTCGGAGGGAGGGAGGGAGGGAGGGGTAGGGCTGGCCATGGACAATAGTGCACAGAGTTTAGGAGGAAATGGCATGTTCGTGTTTGTGTGAGTGTGTGTGTGTGTGTGTGTGTGTGTGTGTGTGTGTGTGTGTGTGTGTGTGTGTGTGTGTGTGTGTGTGTGTGTGTGTGTGTGTGTGTGTGTGTGTGTGTGTTGTCTGTGTGTGTGTGTGTGTGTGTGTGTGTGTGTGTGTGTGTGTGTGTGTGTGTGTGTGTGTGTGTGTGTGTGTGTGTTCGTGTGCGCGCGCCTGCGTGTGTGTGTATGTTTGTCGGTTGTATACATATACATAGACTTATTTTCCAAACGTAGTGTGAAAAGAGTGTAACCGGCCTACTTAGCGATAAGCCCACGTCAAAAAACAACAACCTCTAGGAAATGAAAAAAGTTGAGATTAGGGGAAAAGATGTCGAAGGGAAGGGGTGTTATGTTGTTTTAAAGGCTGTTATAACTTCCAGCATGATCGCTGAGGAGGCTGAGAAGAACAGAAGGGGTGGGGAGAGATTTAGCACCATGGACAGCGGTGGCGCTGTGGTTTCCTGCAGCTCTGCAGAAGCCCTGCACAACAGCCCCACTACGGTGGAGAGAATGAAGTTATTTATTCATGTCAGGGCCAGTACACTCGCCCTAAGCTCTACCCCATTGGGCATATTAATGCATCATTCAAATCCTCTGGGATTTGAGTACTATTCCACACACACAAAGCACTGCAGCTGGCTAAATTGGTAATCGGTTAAATTGATTTAACTCGTGTTGCAGCCCGCAAACTTCGATATGGCTGCATTACAAACTAGAAGGAAAGCCTAGTCTTTTTTTTCTTAAATCGGGTTTTTCTCTTTTTCTATTATTATTACCACTCAGACCCCCCCTCCCCCACCCGGCACAGGTCGGAGCCTCTGTTGCTACATCAGCTGCTACTTTTCATTTCACGGCTCAGCGGTGAAACTCTTGAACTCCTCTCGTCGAACAACCAAGGCAGTCGCGTTCAATCCCAGCGTGCGTCGCCGGGTGACCGGGACGAGACGGTTGTTATTGCTGGGATTGTGTTCGGTTAGGCTGTTGTTCCACTAGGTCATTTGAAAGTGATAGGTGGCGTTGGAGAACAGCTTTTTTATTTGTTTTTAAATGAAAAATAAGAAGAATTGAAAACAGCCATGGTCCTGTTTTGTTTTATATTCTGATGTATCAATTTGGGGTGTTTTTGACCACCTCAAAGAAAAGGCTGTTGTCTTAACTTGTATGTAGGTCAAAAGCCCAACTAACACCACAATGCTTTGATTTAGTTGTAGTTAAATATTTCTTATTACATTCCTTCACTGTAAAATAGGAGGTTTTGCATAGCATTTATATTCTTGGTGAGTTTGGAAGAATTCCTATAGCACTAGATGAACAATTTAAAGAGTATGTGGGCTAATGTTTGAGTCATACAGCAAAGTAGTCTTGAAATATACTTCACGGATAAGGGACAGAATGTTGTCATCTGAATTTACTTATAAACAAACTTACCAAGACTACAGAGATACCTAATATTGAATCCTGACAGTGTTATTAAACAATAATAGTTTATTCGGAAAGATGTACGATTATCAATAGTGACAGTATTTTCTAGAACTATCTTAAGTTTTAAACCACTTACCGGGTGTAGGAGAATGCGAAGGGTAAGGGATTTTCAACTCACAAACCAAAGGTTGTGGGTTTGATCCCGAATGTGGGTCCCCATCTTGTAGGCCCGCTTGAGCAATATTCCCTAAGCTCTAACAGTTCATTAATGACATGTATCTCAATTCAGTGTATATGGCTTTAGCTGAACGCATGAACTTAATAAGAGGATAGTCACTATATTAATAAAACACCTGTTTGCTTTATCTCTCTTTCAGTGAACTCGTAAGAATCTCATCTCATCTCACCTACTTTAGGTCATGAGTTACGCCAGAGCAAAACACCACACATGCTGAAAATGATGACTCCGATTTAAATCACAAATTAAACCAGCAGGCACCGGGCTATTTATGTTCCTGATTTACATAATAGTATGCTCACAGACTTGACAGATAAATGACTCATCAACTTCAATTAAAAAAACGATCCTTTGTTCACGTCAAAGGCAGACGTGGAGGACACGGGAAGAAATCAAACAGATTTGATATCAGTTGGATGCTATTACTGTAGTTTTAGCCCAGTCCACCCCAGGGCTGGGCCTGTACTGGCCATCTGTCAATCCTGGCACTGGCCAGTAGAAAGAAAATACCCTGACAATCTCAGGGTTTAGCCTGTGCACACAACGCAGGAACAGACACGGTTATTTTGAAGAAAATCAAACATTTAAATCAAACACAGACAGGAAGTTAGTCAAACACATAATGCACCGGTAACGCATTGTTTTTGTTCTTTCCTTTGGGGTAATTGTTTGAATTTGGATTTGAAAGTAATTTGCCTGACATAAAAGCACAAGATAAAATAGCAGCTATCAATTGTCACACACAAGGCACTTAAACTCTTCTAACATTCATTTTCACACATTCTTTGTGTGTGATATAAAGGCATTTACACTACATTTACTGGAGACTATATTCTTTTCGACAGAAAGGTTATGCTATGCTATGAATAACTTTGAAGCCCTTCTGTGTTTAGCTACCACTGTTTCCGGGCAACGCAGAATAATAAAATCAATGTGCAGCATTGGTGGCTGGTTTAACTTCCCTAAATGAATTGCGATCATCAATGGAAACACAATTCCACCATGTGCCGTAAACAACATTGGATATCGCAGTTCATGTTGCCACAACACTGAAACTACTTTAGTGATTCAATCATCTGGGAAATGTAAATAGCTTCCATACTCATTTGGTATTTGGTTATCTGCCGATAACACTCTATGTAGTGTACTTATTCATTTTGCCTGACCAATACGGGCAATTGTGGTATTTTTTTTCCTTACATTTCTACATATAGAATCGGGATACTAGTATCAGCGCATTCGTTTTTTTTGGCTCACCTTTATAGGGTTATTTTAGTTCTGTCTCCTTATTTTAAATATATTGTCATACCAACAATAATCTAAACCAAGATAAACATGTCCTGATAGAGAAGATACTACAGTTTGTGAATTATGGGTATATATACACAGTATTATTACAGTTATTATCACAGTATATAGTACACACTTTTATATGATCTATTGACTATGAGACCCTTTTAGGATTTATGAGACAATAAGACTTTTTAACATCAGCATTTCAAAGCACACTTTCATTTTCTCTTCCTGGGACCTTAACGACATTGAGGCAATGTCATTAGGAAGCCCCACTGTGCTCTCGCGTGAAAACACCCAAACACCCTTTGTCATTAGCTCAAAGATAAACACAAGAAACCCCAACGGAATATCCAAACAACAAAGACCAAACAAACATCTAGAGGTCTCCCAGAGCAAGGTCAAGAGTTGATTGGGTGAGTAACTCTGTCTTTTCCCGAAACAGAGCAGGGATCTGTCACTAGTGTTCTGCCGTTACAGAGCGAATCATCTGCTGGGAACGGCCCACAGGGCTTCAGTGTCAGTGCTTAACGTCTATATCACTCTCTCCTATACGCACCCCGGGGCGTCATTGTGAGCACGCGTTTACACAAACCCAGTAAGACAGAGCGGGATGAAAGGTGAGGTGTTTTTTGTTTAATACAGCCCCAAAGGCAGACTCTGTCTTTCTTTTTTTGGAGTTTTTTAATTTAACAAATGGGGATTTGAATAGAAAATGTAATCTCGACGTGCTTCATGAAAACTTTTTCATCATAGGCTGTGTGTTATTATATATGGTTGCCTTGAAGGGCAATCCTACGCCGCCATAAAGCTCCCTATACATCTTTGGCCTGATCTCCCTCCTCCTTGACTTTCCCTTTTGCTAAGTTTCCATTTTCATAATTGATTCGGGGAGGACGCTTTGTCCAACTTTATATCTCCGGTCATCTTCTTCCCCACCCTGTAAAACGATGAAAGCCACCTGCTCGTGCTGCCTCGCGTCCTCCCACGTGCCTTTGTTCCTAGCAACCTTGCTGCTCTGACAGCCATTGTTTCCAGGACTTGCTGGGCCGGTTTACGTACCGTTGCATCACTGCCTGGCGCGACGTACGCCGTAATATGCAAACCATTTTCACTTTTCAGGGGAGGATTTTTGACAGTTAATTCCGCGGTTCAATAGGAAGACATTGAAGGTGAGAAAAAAAAAACGAAAGGGGGAGAAGTTTTTGAAAATGTCACTTTTACTGAGAGGAGATGTCAGACATAAAAGACATGTGAAGGCATCAGAGGAGTCTGGGTTTATTTATTCAGAGCACGAAAGATTGGATAGGCCTAACTGGTTGTTATTATTATTGGTAGTGGTAGGAGTTGTATTATTGCACTTTTGCAATGAAAGCATGGCTCATTCTTTCAAGCTTTTTCCCTTAATATATTTATTCTTTTCGGTACATATAATGGAAGCCATTTATATTCATTAGAACATAGGACAACAATCTAGCAGCATGGAAGCTATGCACAGTGGGCTCTGTTAAAGAAATCACTTAAAGAGGGGTTTACTCCAAATCGGGGAAAGGTTTGAACGTGCAACCTTTCAGTTGTCAGTCAGACACATCTACTCCGACTGCAGAACTAAGCCACTGCCATGCCAAAAGGCATCAAGGTAAATATTGTACGGTTTTTCATTGTGAGACCTACATATTTAAGGCTCTATTCTATATCATCTATTCTAGATTTCATATTGAATGAATAAAACACACAGCCTTAACCTTAAGAGGATATTTTTAAACAATAAACCAGTACAACCTACTTCTCTATCATAAATCAATACTTTCAAAAATAACAGCCACACTGCATAGCAGGACCGCCTTGTGATGTACGGTGTAGAAGTAGTCCAAACCGAACCCGACATGTCAACAGCATGTCAGAGTGGGTTTGACAGTTCAATGTGGTCCAATATCTAGAGATACATTATATATCACTGGAGTAGCGCAATGACATTTTGATTTGTTCCTCCCCAAAGTGACAGTTGGCAGCTCGATTTCTACAGAGGCCAAGCACATATCCTTCACTGCGTACGAAAAGATACTCTGACATTTGTAAAGACGTGTCTTTGGGCTTGCAAGAGGGGTTGACATAAATGTCAGCTAAGAACATTAAAAAAACTGCTTTTTAAGAGCGAGAGAATGGAAGGGAGGGTGGGAGAGCCCTTTTCCTGGGGAAATCAATAATTTGATATTTGAAACATGTGAACTGTGACTTTGAAACAGATTCCTCATTTCCATGCTTGCTACGAAATTAGGCGTTTTATAGTTTTCTCAACTAGTAGTTTCATCTGACTGCTATTCTCCAAATCAGCCAGATGAGTTCATGTTTGGATTTAGATGGATGGATTGACGCAAATTGAAGATCCACATAGAGCAGGAAATAATATGAGGGCTAGGTGTTCCTTAGCAGCGTATGTTAATCTCTTATCCTAACAGCTGTGCCTCCAAGGTTATGCCCATTGCCACTTTAAAGACACAACATTCTTAATATCAAAGGTCAACGGATAGTTTCTGAGTAATTCAACAGAGCTGTAATCATGTTAATGCCAAAGGCAAAGTGTGAGTACTTACTTGGATTCACCATTAGTTTAATTAATAGTTGCCTTGCCAAGCCACTGACCCACACTCTGATTCACTGGTTCTAGAGAAGATGAGGAAGACGACATTTCTGGCATTAAAACTGAATAATCATCTCCTTTGAAGCACTGTTTAGAAAATGCTAAAGAACACACCAGCTATTTTCTGCTTTACTTCTCTGTTAATATCATTCATTACTATAAACCATGTAATAATGAATGATACATAACATCCTCATCCCATTCATCATAACAAGGCGTTCACATGCAACACTATCGTTTCTGAAAGCTCCATTATCCATCGAAAAACCTAAAAAAAAAACAGACAGTGACCTTACAAAACTATTAATAAGAGAAACTAATTCCTTCACTTTCTTACACGCTTGGCTGCACAATAGTATAATGGAAAAGCACTGTAACTAAGCACAATGCAGTGCAGTGCACAGCCGCCCTGTTGTGCTATCCCTGGCCCAGGCGGTAACCTTTCCTTCAGCTGCCGTAGACCGCGGGCAACGCAGGAGGAACGGCTCACAGATGTGTGTGCTGCAGTGTGTGCAGAGTTGCAGAGGGGGGGGGGGGGGGGGCAGCAGAAGCCATTGTGTGTACGAGAGCGAAATGGGAAAAGGATTGGGTGTGCGAGCACGCAGAGAATACGTAATGAGGGGCAGACAGGGGAAGTTCACCGGAAAGGTTACACCAGATATATTGAATGAAACCTCAGCGGTTAATCTAACCCGTGTTTCTCACCGCTGGGTGTTCAGTCCGGAATCTTTTTGTTTTTGTTTTGTTCAGTTTATATAAAAAAAAATCTTTTCAGATCTATCACATCCTCAAGGTTGTTTCTTTTGAAATTTCAGTCACACTTGAACACTGATGAATATCGCTACCATGAATAGTCATGTTTCGACGTTTGCATGCTGCAGGCAATATTGTAATTAAATATTGACTATATGCGTTTTCCTTCACCTACACTCTGAAATACATTGATTATATCGGATCCACACATTTCTCTTTCTATATTATCCCCGTGTTTGTAGAGAGCATCTGACTTTGAGATTTTAATGAATTAATATGAATTATGAATGATTCAATGCAATTATTCAATCATTCCGAGCTGACTGTTCTGAACTCCCTTTAGTGTTGCCAAGCCAATAGTTATTAAACCAAACCTACATTTTGTATTCATGGATCTGAAAACCACTGACGGGTAAAGCAAATCTATCAGAAGGAAATTCCCAAGCCAGGGGATACAGCCCTTGAGAGATCCAGGGAAGCAAAGCAGAATGATCTTGTCCCATGTAACAGGATTCTTGCTGTGTTGGCTGCTGTTGCTTCTTCTTATATTTGTGTTCTTACAGCTCGTCTCTCTTCAGGACTGTTAAATGCAAAGCGTAAACAACCCATGGTGCGTACATTCTTTGCATAATAGCATAACAACCTCCTTCGGCGTAATAACTTCTATAATCAAAATGTCCCATTTGTCTCGGTCGTCATTAGATTCAGTGCCTTGGAAGCTTTCCTCAAACGGCTTACTTTTCCTGGATAATAGGCTACTTGATTTACAACATAACTCTCAATCAAAAGATAAACATCCAATTCTTCCATCGGGACAAAGGAAAGTAAAAGCTAAATAAATGGGATTGCACTCCGACCGGTGTGTGTTTAGCAGAGCAGTCTGTGTGCTATTGCAGACGCGTGGTCAGTGTACAAGGGGAATGAAAAGAAGAATATCCTGTGTGAGGCCTTCACAGCAGAGAGAGTCTAGAGAGCCAGGCTGATTGCTTCCCTGAGTGGGAAGCGGTAGTGGGAGGCACACACACAGACTGTGAGAAAAAATGTAGGCTACTGCACCATCAGCCAATAGGAGCACTCTAAGATGTTATTCTGGAATAAGCATGAGATACATTTTGTCTTCAACACCCAGTGCATGTGAGTAGGTGCACTAGTGTTAGAAATCGTTTTTGGTCATGTAACCAAAATATAAAATGCAAACAGATGCTTTAAACTTTTTATCCCTTTAAGGTTTACCTTGAAGCAAGGGATTTAGTTATTTATTGATCATTAGGTTTAGTAGCCTGTGTTGCATTTATGTGGGTTTCTTAACCTACAAACTTAAAATAAATACTAAGGATGGAGTTCAAAAGGTCTTCTGCTTTCTAAATGTATTTTCGTCTCTCTTTATTAATAATATAAACCATGTAACCAAGGCGTTTCATTAAATGTACGTGTCACCAAAGGACCACGGATGTGTTGCAGATTTTTGTCTCCATTTCATCAAGATTGCCTCACGGTCATGTGGGGTGCAGCACCATTTCGAACTGATTTGCTTCTAATTTGCAATGCATTACTGGGTAATAAACTAATTGAATATAATTACAAGTCCAATTGTAAAAGCCTGATTAATTATGTAGATGTTTCTACTAAATTGCTAATAAAAATAAAATACATAAATTAAAAAGATGGTTCATTAAATAGTGGTTGCCAATAACCTGATAATGGCATACGAAAAAAGATATATGGAGAGATACAATCGGAGACTATATGAAACGCGATGAATGATACATGCAATAAGCACTATAACCGTGATTCCACTCCTTGCTACACACGGGCCAATAGGATGCAGCAGGCTGAGCAGGTGCACCGTTTGCAGTGATCACCGACGTCCAACATCGCCTCTCCACGGACCCTTGATCAATACTTCATCAACGCTCACACGGAATACACAAGCTTTGATTCTCCCTACAACCTTGAAGTGTGATTCTCCGCCCGACCCTGCTGAGAACAGCCCAGGCCAAAGCAGCCCCCTCCTCCCATTGGCTGACGAGCAGACTTCACAGAGTGAACCAACGGAGAGGCCCCGGCTCCTGTAGAGAGTGGTTGGGCCCCCCCCCCCCCCCCCTTCTCCCCTCCATCTTAGCCCTGACCCACTGTAATTCTCTCAGCTCAGCGGGCCGGGCCAGACCTTCTTTTGTCCAGCGGCACCCTGGGATTCGTAGTCTTGTTGTGCCAAAATGCGAGCAGTGTAAAAAAAAAAGACGAGACGAAAAACGTAGCGCTTTAGTGAAACGGCACTGCGCTTAATATGGGTAATGTGTGTGGTACGACTCTAGAATGCTTAAGAAGAACCCCTTTGAAGAACCTATCTTTTTTTGTATTCTTGTGTACCTACATTCGGTAGGCCTGTTAAGTGTTTTGCATGGCGGGTTCCTTCCTACATGCATGATACAGGTTTCCCTCTTTTCCGATGCCAAGAGTTTTTCCATTTTTCCCTGGCCAGCTGGTCAGGGGTCTGATGCTCGCGAGCGCGAGGGCCCCTAGCTCTCTTCCCACTTTCTCCCGCACCTGTTCCTGTTTGGCAAGGCGGTCTTGAGGATCCTGCGAGTTTGGAGAACAGCCATCTGCTCCCTTTTTACCCACACTCCCCAGAGCTCTTGTGTGCATCCCCATTTATAACAAGCTCTGAGGCCCAGTGGCGACTGAAATCCAGTAAGGGCTGTAATGGATTGGCATGCTGGCTTATCTCAAATTGACTATAGCTAAAGGGAGTGTCTTTGTACTGTAGGGGGTCCCTGCGAGGACCACCGACAGGTTCGATCAAAGGGCCATTGAATGCATGCATATAAGGTGACTGTTTACAGTGACCTGCATCTGAAATCCTGAGGTGTATTGATTCAAGCCATTGACCTTGTTTTCTTGAAATTATTTTTCCCGTTATAAGTTCAACAAACATATTTAACTTATCCAAGTGAAATATATATATGGATAGATAGATCAGAGAGCAAAAAGGGTGACTGAGAGAGAGAGAGAGAGAGAGAGAGAGAGAGAGAGAGAGAGAGAGAGAGAGAGAGAGAGAGAGAGAGAGAGAGAGAGAGAGAGACACGTATTCTCTAAATTGTGGTGGAAAACCACAAGCACATTTTGAAAAGTTACTATGTGTATTTCTTTAACACACGCGCATCTTCTTATTATTTAAAGTACAAATATGGCCTTATAAAACGTCCTATATGATTGACTACATGTCCCATGGCCCATGCATGTCGTACGCAGTGCGCATGACCAAAAAGGTGGAGCGCGTAAATCGCGGATATCCCGTTCTGTAAAATGGCGGCGTGACAGAGGCTTGTTTAAAATTTTAGTTTGAAACAACGTCGTCACAGTTTCCGTCAGGGGAGTGTCTGGACCTGCCTCACATTTAAGATATAATAACAGGAATTTTAACTTCCTGAAAGGGTATGTTTTTTTTTTACTTTCTTTCAATCCAAAAACAATAACGCACGATAGCTTTAAAATGTTAGCGGAGTCTGTGTTGAGTGGGCCAAGTTTTTGGCCTTTCACAAAGTATCACTTCAGTTCACGAAAACCACGTTATCTATACACGCCGGTGAGGTAAAGCGGATAGTGTCGATGCCCTGTCCCGACTATGTGACCGCAGTATACCGCTCCGTAGTGGACCTCCTCGGCGTGTTGGTGTGTGATGGTTACCCGGTTGCTAACCCGGGGCTAGCGGGTTAGCAACGCGTCGCTCTCCGGCGTTTTGACGATCTATGGCATCATTCAAGTTCTTGAAAATATACACTTACGTGGGATAATTAGACGCACGAACGCTTCTACAGCGTGTCATGTTGTTATTTAAAAGAGGAGATCTTTAATGAGGGAGAGAACGGTAGAAGTAGCCTAACGAGAGTCCGAGGTTGTGACTGGTGCGCATGCGTGCGCACGCGCAGAATCGATATTGTAGCAGGACACCGGCAACGTGAACCTGGTGTTGAGTTTGGCCTCGCCATGAGGGACATGTGTAGGGAGGCGTATACTGTGGAGCTTCATGCAACACACATTTGTTCACTCATAAGTAAATACCATGAACTACATTATTATGGGTTCTGCTGTGACTGAATTTGGTAGATAAGGACGGTCTCCTGCACTGTGACATCAGTTAGACATAGACTTTGATGTATAACATCGAGTTATACATCGACTTAACTTACGTCCAATCCTCTCCAAGTGGATACTTTAATTATCATATGATGTGGATAGGTAATAGCATCGATATCAATGAAGTGTCAATTCCTCTTCCTTAAGGATGCCTTCAGGTAGACTGTGAATCCAACCCAGTTCAGTTTTACCCTTACTACTATAATATCTTCCCTAGATCTTAATAATGCATTTCAAAGGTTTCTTTCATTTACACGTGTGATCTGCTGATCATTGTGTAGCCAACCTGATAATCGTATGTTTTATGGCTAGGTACCTCTTAATCTCCTAACTGTCTGATACTGTCACGTCATAAGTTGTCTAGCGATTTTCCAGCCATTGCAGTAGTCGTCCAATGTGAACTGTTATTTTGAATTGGAAAGTTAACTGCGTGCCTCACCTTGTTCTACAGACCAGCAGTGATGGCCAAACGAATCGCTGATAAGGAGTTGACCGACAGGAACTGGGATCAGGAAGAAGAAGGAGAGGAGGTGAGTGAACCCTAACCCAATGATAAAGCGGTGAAAATTATTTCCTTGCTTGGTTTACATTCAATACAAACACTGAAACTTTCATATTACAAGTGTACTTGTAGTATTTGTTGACAGTTTTAAGTAACATTAGTGATGCTATCCACATCTTGAGGAAAATGACAGTGGACTCCATGTATTAACGGTTTATGCATATTGATTTTTATTAAATTCTTGGTTACCAAAGTATTTAGATTGCAGATAAAGAGGTGTAGACTACCAGTCTCATGTACATGTTTAGCCTGCATCTAAATACATCAATGAATAGTTATATTCTGGTGATGGCTAAATCTGCAATGTCTCATTGCCCCATCTAAAATCCTTTGGTGTCCAAGTTGTAAGTGGAGTAAAAAGTTGTTAGGTGTCTGTTTCTATTTTTCAGCTAGCTTCTAACTTATCCCCACACCCGGTTACCCATGGTTACCCAGGATGCTGCACTGCGCCTCACAGCACATTAACAACACCACAAGCAGCTACTAATTGAATCGCATTGGCGTAATACTTTTTAGATGCAAATTGATAATGGGTTGTTGGGAATGAATTTCTTCCAAATTGTAATATCCCGATATTATGTTGTTTATAAGTGCAATAAGAAAGCCATACAATGAGTATGAATGGTTGAAGAATACTGTTTATTATTACCTGCAACACTACAAGCATTTAACCATCACCGGCATCGTTACGAGCATTTAACTATCAGTAACAACCCTAGGAGCATTTAAACATTACTAGCAGCACTTATCCATCACTAGCTGAAGCACTAGGAGCATTTTACCATCACTATCAGTATTATACCATCACCACTAGGAGCAGGGTCTAACCCTAGCCCTATGACTGGTGACTTGGTCAAGGGCAGCGGCAGGACTATTAACTCAACATGCATGGTGTGGGGTGAAACCAGAGCACCCGGGAAGTAACCAACTCGAAAACGGGGATAACACACAAACGTCTGTCTCTGGGGGTTCGAAACCAAAGAACTTCTTGCTGTGAGGCGCGACTGTGCTGCTAACCATTGTGCTAATGCTAGTGCTAATTTCTCGTGTTGTGTGTCCGACAGGCAGGGACCTTTTCCATTGCCAGTGTTGATGTGCTGAAGAACCGACCGATCAAGAAGGCCAAGCGTAGGAATATTGGAGAGGTAACGTCCCAGAATCCTTCGCTCACATGTCACATGTCACCTCAAGGGGATATCCCCTAGTATAGTAGTATACTATAACATAGTATAGTATGCTAGTAGGTAGGGGTGCAACGGATCATCATTGATCCGTGATCCGTTCGGATCATCTATTTCGGTTCGGCACACGCATGATCCGCGGATTGATTTATGAAGAAAAAAAAAATTTGTGCGCATGTTCAGTCCACACACAGCCGTAACCATTCCTGCTAGTTCCAGGGACAGAGCTAACACGCTCTGGGTAAAAGTCTGCAACAGTTCCCTTTTCAATAAGCAAACAGTCCTATGGCTCGTTGTGATTTATTGTCCTCAGCGTACAACATGAAGAACAGTGGGCATGGAAAATAAAAGTAGGCTAGACTTCGGTGACTACTGTAACGCGATAACTGCTGCCTCCAGTGCTACGTCTGTTTCCATATACTCGCGCTGCCACACAAACCTGTCGCCTAGGTTACCACACAGACGTAACACGTAGCTGACATAGCGATTGCTAACATAAAGAAAAACACATAGAGCATGGCCACGCATTTACAGCGACATCACCCCGGTGTTTCACTGACAGGAGGGAAACCGAAAGCGGCTCAACAACCGCTCATCACCGCGGCATTTAAGCAGCCCCTTCCTCCACAATCAGACCGGGCTAAAGCAATCACAAACGCTATTTTTTTTTTTTTCTTTGCTGATCCGAAAAATGATCCGATCCGTGACTCTGATCCGAGGAACGATCCGAACCGTGAGTTTTTTGATCCGTTGCACCCCTACTAGTAGGGTGAGAAGCTCAGCCATCCGTGAGGAACTCGGATAAGAGCCGCTGCTCCTTTACTTACAAAGGAGTCAGCTGAGGTGGTTCGGGCATCTGGCAAGGATGCCCACTGTGCGCCTTCCTTGGGAGGTGTTTCAGGCACGTCCAGTGGGGAGGAGACCTCGGGGAAGACCAAGGACTAGGTGGAGAGATTATATCTCAACACTGGCCTGGGAACGCCTCGGGATCCCCCCGTCAGAGCTGGTCAATGTGGCCCGGGAAAGGGAAGTCTGGGGCCCCCTGCTTGAGCTGCTCCCCCCGCGACCCGACCCCGGATAAGTGGAGGAAAATGAGATGAGATGAGAGTATGCTAGTATACCAATATATTAAGGTTAATCCCCTTGAGATACAGAATCTAGTTCTCAAGGGGGACCTCGGGCACGAAACATAGAAGTTAACAGACCTTTAAACAAAATAAAACAATCTACATGTTAACTTCAAGAAGGACGTACGAATAATGGCTCTCCCACCATCCCACACGATACCTACTACATCTCAATACAAGTGTCGTCTATCCACAAAATGAAGGAGAAATAAAATTAAAGAACACACCATATAACATGTCAAAGTACTGAGCCTACTTATAATCTAAAAGTGAATGCATATACAATCAAGAACAAGATGATTTAAGGTGGACATTGACAACAAAGAAGTCTGGAATTCAGGACTAGAATTAATCGATCTGAATGAATCAGGCAAATTAATCTGGTCTGATGGTGCTTTAAACTCAGAAGCACGTCCCTCAACTTCTCTAAAGATTCTAGAGACTGCATAAAAGGTTGATGAGTGGACAATTTGTTTTCTTACCTGCAATTGATTCATAAGCAGATTATTTTATCCTCCCCACCGAATTCAGATGCAACTAATAATGGGAAGATAGTGGTTAGTGTCTTGCTTAAGGTTGCATAAAGGTAGTCTGAGAATCCAACCCAGTGCAGTTTGACCCTAACTACTACACTATCTGCCCTAGATCTTAATAATGTATTTCATAGGTTTGATTATTTACTTGGTATGAGATGAGCTCATCATTCTGTAGCAAACTAGCTAGCCTCCATTTTATTACTAATGTTAATGAGACCAAGTTCATTTTTTATATGCCTGTTATTTTTCATGATCAATCCTTTTTGTTCGGTCAACACCAGAGGATCCAACTTAAATTATCTAAAGTTCTGATTTATTTTTCAGCAGCATCGAAACATAAACTCATATTATAGTATGGCGATGGAAATGAATATTTTGGGTGCAGTGGAATATTCCTTTCTCTAAGACCAAGGCTCGGAAAAAAAGACAATAATTTCCACTTGGTTCTCCTGAGATTTAAATCCTCTTTTTTGAGAGTCAGACCAAAAGTCAAAGTCAGCTTTATTGTCAATTACAACAAATGTACAAGACAAATAGAAGAACTGAAATGTCGTATGTCTCTGAGCTGCGGTGCAGCAAGGACCAATCCCATTTCAACCCCTTACCCCTTACCCTTGTTTTGAAGGGGTAAGGAGAATGGGTAAGGGGAAGGCGTAAGGGGTAGAAATGGGATTGGGCCTTAGGCCCAATCCCATTTCTTTTCCCCCTTCAAAACAAGGGGGAGGGGTAAGGGTAAGGGGTAGAAATGGGATTAGGCCTAAGTATAAAATAAAATTTGGTAAAGAATTCACATCCTGATGTGCGTGTTCTCCCTGTTTCAGAGTGAGAACCCCGGTGCCTTCAAGGGCTTTAAGGGCTTCTCCCTGACGTCATCGACGTCCAGCGCCGCCGCCCCCACCACCGGGTTCTCCGGCTTCGGGAACGGCGGCGGCTTCAAGGGGCTGGCGGGGCTGTCCAATGGCAGCACTCCGTTCGGGGGCTTCTCGTCCACCACCGCCCCCGGTGAGTTTGTAGCGCTTTCTTTTCTTAATGGTTGACCTTTTCTACTATGTTACCTGTATGTGCTTACCTTTGTTGCATTTAGTTAATTGTTTGACTTATTTTATGTTAGTCTTTTATTTTATGTTATCTTATTTTACTCTAACTCTATAGTACTTTACTTTAGCGCCTTTGTATTGAAACTGTTGCACAGTAGTGTGTGTGTGTGTGTGTGTGTGTGTGTGTGTGTGTGTGTGTGTGTGTGTGTGTGTGTGTGTGTGTGTGTGTGTGTGTGTGTGTGTGTGTGTGTGTGTGTGTGTGTGTGTGTGTGTGTGTGTGTGTGTGTGTGTCCCACCCAACCAATTGCTTTGCATTGTATCAAGTATTCACCAGTTAATCTGCACAACAACATAATTGTTCAAATAACGTCCGCCGTTCGGCGGGCACTTTGGGTGGAGGCGTGTTGCGAGGCTGTGAGTGCCTGCTTTCCTCACACGGGTGGTGGCACCTCCAGTGGGAGTTGATTGCCTAACGCTGCCTTTGTTAATGCCCTGCTCCAGTGTTTGAGCTGCGTGGGTGTGAGCGCTCGCTCTCCCTGTGTGCTGTTTCTTGCGTTCTGTCAAATGTTGCAGGGCCAGGGCACATTTCTGATGAGGAGTTAAGGATGCAGGGGGTATATATTTGGATCTTAAATCGGTTCATGTGCTATTCAGTGTGTTGACTTGTGTTTTTTTCTTATACAGGAAATGCATTTGAATAATTGATGCGCGTCCTAAGATAGCACCTGTATTTAGACCAGAGTTCTATCCATACTGGCAGTGCATATTAGTACAATAAGCATTAAAAATACACACAAAAAAAGCCATTGTTGGGACAACAAAAGTATTACGCCCTGAGGGGAAAAATAATATAATTTTGGCAAATCCGGACACACTGCATGTCCTTGCTGTACTAGTCCCGTCACGTTGAAGGTAATTCATCACTATCTCCGCCCGGCCATGGAGGGACGGTGGGGGGGATGGAAGGCGTATCATTGAGTAACCTTTTGTCTGCGCACTCGCCGCCCAGTGAAGATATGTAATCGAGTTGAGGTGTGTGTGTGTGTGTGTGTGTGTGTGTGTGTGTGTGTGTGTGTGTGTGTGTGTGTGTGTGTGTGTGTGTGTGTGTGTGTGTGTGTGTGTGTGTGTGTGTGTGTGTGTGTGTGTGTGTGGTGCCATTTCATGACATTGTAGCCGGGGGGCACGTGGAGAGGAGCTGCAGCAGCACTTCCAGCCGGGATCTCCTCCTCGGTGTGTGTGTGTGTGTGTGTGTGTGTGTGTGTGTGTGTGTGTGTGTGTGTGTGTGTGTGTGTGTGTGTGTGTGTGTGTGTGTGTGTGTGTGTGTGTGTGTGTGTGTGTGTGTGTGTGTGTGTGTGTGAGGGAGGAGGTTGCGGGGGTGGGTTGTCTTTTTTTTTCTTTCTTTCGGATGCAGACCCCTTTTAAGCAAACCCCTCCCCCAGTCCCCTGAAATGTGCACCGCTCTCTCTCTCCCTCTCTCTCTCTCTCCCCCCCCCCCCCGGGGGTATATCTGGTCGACAGGAACGCTGCCTGGCTAACGTTCTCCCTTGAATCTCCCTCTCCTCCTCCCACCTCCCCTCCCCTCTGTTCCCTCTCAGGTTTAACATTCAACGGCCCCGCCTCCTCCTCCTCCACCACGGCCGGCGACGTCACCACCAATGGCTCCGCCCCCAGCTCCACTCAGAGCCCCGGCGCTCTCGGCAGCGGCATTAGCGGCGGCGGCAGCGGCGCCGTCGGTAACAACAAGGAGTACAGCCGGCAGCTCACGGCGCTCAACTGCTCGGTGCGCGACTGGATCGTCAAGCACGTCAACGGCAACCCGCTGTGCGACCTCAACCCCATCTTCAGGGACTACGAGCAGCACCTCGCCAGCATCGAGAGGAAGTACGGCGCCACAGCGGCGGCCGCCACCGACGGGGGTTCCCATGGCAACGCGCCAGGGGGAGAGAAGCAGGCGGGGGGGGCACTGCCAGCCTCCTCTTCCTCTTCCTCTTCTTCTTCTTCCGCCGACGCTTCTCCTTCCTCCTCCTCCTCCTCCTCGTCAGCGGCGGCGGCGGCGTTGCCCTCCTTCTCCTCGCCCGCGGCGGGCGCCCCGCTGAAGACGCCGGTGTCTTTGTTCTCCTTCGGCCGGGACGGCGCCGCCGACAAGGGCAGCAGCCCGGCCGGCGCGGCGCCCGTCCCCGCCGGCGTGACGTTTAACTTCGGCCAGAAGCTGGACAGCGCGGCCCTGGGGCCGTTGGCGTCGGGCGGCGGCGGCACCGGCGCCCCCCCCAGCTTCTCCTTCTCCTCCGCCCCGGGCCAGAGCTCCCTGTTCGGGGGCGCCACCGCCGCCGCGTCGGCTCTACCCTTCTCGTTCGGCGGGGCGAAGGCAGAGGCGGCCCAGCCCTCCACCACAGGTACGGCGGCGGTGGCAGTGGAAGTGGCGGTGGCAGCGTGCTCCCTGGACTGGGTTCACCCCACTCAGGCTGTGGTTGTGTTGGGGTGGGGGGGGGGGGGGGGGGATCGTTAGAAGGGGAGAGCACAGCACAGAGCGAGAGCTGATGCAGCTCTATGTATGGGATCTCTGGGTTTGAGGATGTTTTTATAAACGAAGGGGGAGCCTCTATCAGTTTAAAAGGATTAAATGTACCCGGTTTGAATTGTAAATCCCACTGATGGATCCTATAGAAATGTGAATTCAAAGCATAACAATCTGGGCTTAATTTGGGTCAACTATTGAGTGAATACTCGGTCCTGACGTAAGCGTTATTAGCAGGACGTTTAACACGCCGTGTGTCTGTCACAACGGCCTCTCTCAGGCGATTGATCACTGAGTTCACCGCCGAGTGTGAGGCAGCGCTGGGTCGGGGCAGACGTATAAGAGGCTGCTGTTTGTCTCCTGCAGATGAGAACGGAGAGGAGGATTCCGACGAGCCCCCCAAAGTGGAGGTCCGGGAGATCAAGGAGAAGGATGCCTTCTACTCCCAGAGGTAGGCATCTCCTGTCAACAATGGGTCTGTGTGTATGGGATGCTGTACTGTGGTGAAAACGTGACGTTGAGCTTGTGATTTAAGGTAGTGTTGGGTCACGTAGTTGGTGAGATGGAGCCGTACAGAAGAAGCTTCGCTAACACTTTAGAATAAGGTGCCATAAAAAATAAAAAAATAGTCATAACCTAACCCTTTGTTAATTGTTACTAAAATATCTATTTGGAACAAGTTAATAGTTTTTTTTGACTGACCACAGAGGGTCGCTGCTTAGGGTTATGGTCGTGATATGGTTAGGGTTAGGGACGTGTGTTAGGGTTAGGGACGTGTGTTAGGGTTAGGGACGTGTGTTAGGGTTAGGGCCGTGTGTTATGGTTAGGGCCGTATGCTAGGGTTAGGGCTGTGTGATAGGGTTAGGGCTGTGCGATAGGGTTAGGGCTGTGTGATAGGGTTAGGGCTGTGTGATAGGGTTAGGGCTGTGTGATAGGGTTAGGGCCGTGTGTTATGGTTAGGGCTGTGTGATATGGTTAGGGCCGTGTGTTATGGTTAGTGCCGTGTGCTAGGGTTAGGGTTAGGGCCGTGTGTTATGGTTAGGGCCGTGTGTTATGGTTAGGGCTGTGTGATAGGGTTAGGGCTGTGTGATAGGGTTAGGGCTGTGTGATAGGGTTAGGGCCGTGTGTTAGGGTTAGGGCCGTGTGTTATGGTTAAGGCCGTGTGCTAGGGTTAGCGTTAGGGCCGTGTGTTAGGGTTAGGGTCGTGTGCTAGGGTTACGGCTGTGTGTTATGGTTAGGGTTAGGGCTGTGTGTTATGGTTAGGGTTAGGGCCGTGTGTTAGGGTTAGGGCCATGTGTTAGGGTTAGGGCCGTGTGTTAGGGTTAGGGCCGTGTGTTAGGGTTAGGGCCGTGTGCTAGGGTTAGGGTTAGGGCCGTGTGTTAGGGTTACGGCCGTGTGTTAGGGTTACGGCCGTGTGTTAGGGTTACGGCCGTGTGTTAGGGTTAGGGCCGTGTGTTAGGGTTAGGGTCGTGTTTTAGGGTTAGGGCCGTGTGCTAGGGTTAGTGTTATGCAAACAACTAATATTTAATTAATAATGAAAAAAAACTATTAACTTGTGCGAAATAGATATTTTAGTAACGATTAACAAATATTAACAAAGGGTTAGGTTTATGACTAGTTTGCTATTTATTATGGCACCTTATTATAAAGTGTTAGCGAAGCTTCTCGTTGTGTTCTAGTCCACGGACTGCAGCGGTATGATGGGATCCTGTATACGGATGGGGTCACTGTGTGCTGTCTACTGGGATCATGCTATCTGAAGCAGCAGAGTCCTCTTGGATTGGCTTTAGTACTCCTAAATGTAACAATCAGTCGTAAACGGGACGGATCAGAACAAGCCGCTGAAGGAATACCATTTTGTATTTTCACTGAGGCCTTAAAGGGTGTCTAGAACAAGGGCTAAGGTCTCAAGCAGACCAACGGGTAGGACCGATTTGATTGGACGATGGGCCGGGCCTCATTGGCGACCAATCAGGTGTGCTGATGAGGATGGACACTTTATGCCGAGGTGCCTTCATAGGGAAAAAACCCAGGTGCTGCTCTCAGCACTCTCATATACCAGGGCCCTGTGTGTTAGTTCACTAGGTCTGTCTATGACCCGTGCCCCGCTGCGTTAACAGAGCAGATCAGGGATTAGTGTAATGAAAAACACCTGTGTTACATTTACATTCAGGGAGCTTGGCGCTTTATCCAAAGTGACTTAAAATAAGTACATTTGTCAGAAGAAGGAGAAATGGCAATCTATCTCTTGTCTGTTGATGTGCATGGCTGTTGAGGAACCAAGCTTAAAAATTATACTCTAGTGTTCTTGTACAATAAAATGTAGTAAAAGTGATTCTGATTCTACAGTAAGGATGTTCATAGAGACAAGTGCCAGGCACTAAAAATTGCTAGGTTTAGCCAATTCCTCGTATAGCTAGGTCTACGACGCTACACAATTGCTAAGTACTATTTCTAATTGCAAAAACGTAAGACTCACAATAGGTGTGTTAGAGGGGTCCTACGAGTAGGGGTGTGCCAAATAATCGTCATGACGATGCATCGCGATTTTAATTTTCACGATCTATTGCATCGATTGTTGACGCCAAGAATCGATTATTATTTTGAAATAATGAATAATTAAAAAAATATATATATATATATTTTTTTTTTTATATAGTTTTATAAAGCCTGTTCACTTTTTGTGGCATCAGTTTGTCCTCTTATGTTTATGAAATTATATTGTTGTTATAATGGCAGCTACTTCCATAAGGGGAAATGTTTCAATGTTTTCATTTTATTGGTTTAAAGGACCACGGAGGCCATGTAAACGGCACTGATTATCCTTATTTTGTTATTTTAAGTTTTATAGATCCTTAGCACTTCTTGTCAGTGTATCCAGTAATAGTCGTTTCAATAAATACAACTATGTATGAATTGAGTTGCTTTGAGTTGTCAATTGAACACACTATCCAGATCATACACAGCCAGTCAGCCACTGGTAATGGCTTAATTTTTTTTTAACAGTGTTCAGTGAAAATTCGCAATGCATCGCAATAATTCAAGTATCGCGATGCATCGTGATAGAATCGCATCGTGGCATGTGAATCGTGATACGAATCGAATCGTGACTTCTTTGGCAATACCCACCCCTACCTACGAGTATGCCTTTGTGTAAAGAGTATTGTTAACCTGGATCACCTAGTTACCAGATGGCTGAGGCGTTGCAGCTATCCTAGGATGGTGCAGGCTGTGGCTGCGTTCCAAATCACATACTTTTTCCATTTGCTTGTCCTACGTACTGCAGCTACCCTTACAAAGTATGCACCATTGCACACGGTATGCATGCAATTGGGACATATACTACAGGTGATTCCACTGATTCCACACCTGTAGTGCCTGCCATCAACCTTCGCAGGCTCAGTCGATATGACATATACTCTGCTGCGCAAAGGATTGTGGGGCAGAATGGCAAAAAGCCGGCTGGATGGCAATCTTGCGAGACGCAACCGGTTCTAGTACAACATCCTGGTAATTTTGGCATACTGCCTGTTCCATACTATGTATTGGGACATACTAAGTAAATAGTCTGGTAGTATGGGTAGTGGAACGCAGGGTAAGTCTTCATCGTCATACGGTCGTCTCTCTCACACGAGTTTGAGAACCCTCCGGCCTCCTGTGGGCACATAACCAGGTGGTGCTCCAGCGTTTGAGGAGGAGGTCTGTGGCGGTTCTAACGGCGATCCCTCCGCAGGTGTAAGCTGTTCTACAAGAAGGACGCCGAGTTCAAGGAGAAGGGCGTGGGCACGCTGCACCTGAAGCCCACTGCCGAGGGGCGCACACAGCTGGTGATCCGCGCAGACACAAACCTGGGTGAGTTCCCTCTCTCGGCCTCTGTGTGTGTCTGTCTCGCTGTCTCTGTGTGTCTCTCTCTGTGTCTCTCTGTCCCTGTGTCTCTGTCTGTCTGTCTCTCTCTACGTCTGTCTCTGTGTGTCTCTCTCTGTCCCTGTGTGTCTCTGTGTGTCTCTCTCTGTCCCTGTGTGTGTGTGTCACAATCAAGGCAGCCTAACGTGAGTGATGTGATGTGAACGTTGCATGTTAGTTATGTAATGTAGTCCTGGTAACATTGAATGTAAATGCATAGACCTTCTGTCAGCCTGTATGTCCGTCCGTCTTTGCGTTACAAGGCCTTGAATCAGACTGGGAAGAACTGGTTTGTGTGTTGTATAATAATGGCCTAAAAAAATCCAATATGAATAACAGTGCAAGAAAGTGAGGATCTTAAATGTGGTGTAATAATGGTCATGATTTTAGTTTCTTAGTGAGGGGTATAATTGAGTATTTAAACAACTTAGCCGACCTGTAGCTCGTTATATTATACTGGGTTGTAGGCGTTTGATTTCCATATTCCGACAATACTGAGGCAATGATTTTTTCCGGACTCGTTTTTGGTAAATTTATCTAAAACGATCTGTACCGATGGAATTTAATGAGGAGGGAAGTTCAGATTCGCTGACGCACTGAATCGTATCGGGGGCTTGGCTCTGATTGGACGGTTCGGAGGTCCAAGAAGGTCGTAGGACCCACAGGCCACAAATAGACCCGCTGGATCCAATCAGTGCCCAGGCCTCTTAGCAAGCAGGGCAGCCTCGCATGGCTTGTGGGCCGCACCCCTCTTATTTCGGTCTGGCCATGTGGTGTTCTGGCCTCCTGCCGGTTGGCCAACACAAAAGCTATGTGGTCTGGTGTACGTTCTCATTGGTTACCGTATCAGAGCCCGCCTGCCTAGGGCTGATCGAGTTTTTACTATTTTGCTGTAGATGCAGGGTAAAATATTAAAACCACCAGTTAGACGATCAATTTGTCCACTCTGGTAGGTCATTTACAAAACGACAAGAAGGAAGGCGAGACAAAAGAAGCAGACAACATTTTTGACACTGATGCCTTCGTAAATCTGTTTGTCTGTTGCTGTATTTTACCCAAGGACTTAATAAATTACCCCAGGACTAAAGAGGGGTGTGTGTGTGTGTGTGTGTGTGTGTGTGTGTGTGTGTGTGTGTGTGTGTGTGTGTGTGTGTGTGTGTGTGTGTGTGTGTGTGGGGCCTTGAGGAGCTGAACCGGAGGGGAGCTGCTGCTGAGATGTATTAACAGCTGCTCGTACATCATCCTCACGCCGCCAGTCGCTCCTTAAACGACTCTCCGAGCGCACTTTAGCAGAGGCTTCTCTAGCGTAGGAGACTCGTAGGAGAGGCTTCTCTAGCGTAGGAGACTCGTAGGAGAGGCTTCTCTGGCGTAGGAGACTCGTAGGAGAGGCTTCTCTGGCGTAGGAGACTCGTAGGAGAGGCTTCTCTAGCGTAGGAGACTCGTAGGAGTGGCTTCTCTGTCGTAGGAGAGGCTTCTCTAGCGTAGGAGACTCGTAGGAGAGGCTTCTCTAGCGTAGGAAACTCGTAGGAGAGGCTTCTCTGGCGTAGGAGACTCGTAGGAGAGGCTTCTCTGGCGTAGGAGACTCGTAGGAGAGGCTTCTCTGGAGTAGCAGACTCGTAGGAGAGGCTTCTCTGGCGTAGGAGAGGCTTCTCTGGCGTAGGAGACTCGTAGGAGAGGCTTCTTTGTCGTAGGAGACTCGTAGGAGAGGCTTCTTTGTCGTAGGAGACTCGTAGGAGAGGCTTCTTTGTCGTAGGAGAGGCTTCTTTGTCGTAGGAGAGGCTTCTCTAGCGTAGGAGCGGCTTCCTCGAGCTCAACGAGTCGATCTTGGATTTACATTGGGTCATTAAGTCCGCAACTTCGATTTTGGCCGTGTTTGTGTTTACTGCTTTGTCAAAAATCCCTCTTCTATGTTTCAAACACTGGGACATCATGAGGATTTAGTTTCCCTGACCGGAGGCATTTATATTTAGTGAATTAAAATGTTCAATAAAGCAGGTTTTACTGGATAATAAAAAGGCAGGGAGTTTTATTCGCTGTAGTGGAGGATGGCTGAGGGTAGTGGTCGTTTGGGCCAGGAGAGGGGGGATGGGTGGACCAGAGACACAGAAACCTTTTGCAGGCTTTGATGCGTTTTTCATGGAATGGGTCTTTACATGGCGCTGATGGCCCTCTAGTGGCCACTGAGTGGTACTGCAACTGGGCCTCACCCAAGGCCAGGGATACCTAGAGGTTCTGGTTTTGAATCCCAATGTCCATCCCTCGTTGA
This sequence comes from Gadus morhua, assembly GCF_902167405.1. Taxonomy (NCBI): domain Eukaryota; kingdom Metazoa; phylum Chordata; class Actinopteri; order Gadiformes; family Gadidae; genus Gadus; species Gadus morhua. The sequence goes on along the minus strand of NC_044051.1, from coordinate 4,279,580 downwards.
GCAAAACACCCTAGCCCCTATTAGTGATGCTCCGATACCATTTTTTTTTTCGATTCCTGGACTTGATATGGGCCGATACCTGAACTTGATAAATTTATAATTAAATATTATAATTGTAATACATTTGTATTCTTGTAGTTGGAGCATCCATGCTTTTCCGACTTGCTAGCTTCATGTTTAAATATAATAATTGTAATACATTTGTATTCTTGTCGTTCCCTATTCTCGTAGTTCCGACTTGTTAGCCCGAACGCACGTCGGTCGGAGACGACGCGTTTCCCATTCCGACTTTACCCTCACGATGACATGCATCCCACATCCCCAGCTCTGGTCCCCTCTTGATAACGGTGTCGTGTCTGTGTGTCCGTCCCCTCCCCAGGCAACATCCTGCTCAACATCGTGCTGGCCCCCTCCATGCCCAGCTCCCGCGTGGGCAAGAACAACGTGGTGCTGGCGTGCGTGCCCAACCCGCCGGTGGACCCCAAGAGCCCCGCCGTGCCGATGCCCATGCTGATCCGCGTCAAGACCACGGAGGACGCCGACGCCCTCTACAAGATCCTGGAGGAGAAGAAGGCCTGAAGAGCCCCCCCCCCCCCCCTTCCCTTTGCTCCCTCCATCCCCTCCTCCTCCTCCTTCCCGTCCCCTCCACCCTCCCTTCCTCCTCCTCCCCATCTTCGTCCTCTCGGTACCCACCCCCACCCACCTCCGTCACAGCCCAGACAAATCTCACATAACACACGAAGTCGGCCCTTCCTTTTTGTCATCGCTTGCTCAAAGGGACCCGGTCAGAATTGAGCTGCCGGTCTTCGGTCTCGGGGTCTCGTGTCTCGTCTCTGGAACCCGGAGCCGCCGTCGAATGAGGGGCCGAGTGTGACTTAAACTACCTATTTTGATCTCGACGTCCACAGACGCACACACACACACACACACACACACACACGCAGAGCTCTCTCAAATGGTCCAACACTATGACTCCCTCCCTCCTCTCCTCACGTTTTCTTATTCACAACCAATCGATTCTTCGACTGTGAAAGCAGAGTCCCCACTCGTCTCCTGCTGTGAAGCAGTGGATTTACGTTAGTTTTTAGTTCTCGTCTCCCGTCGGGACGTGGGATCCTTCCCGCTGCCCGTTGGCATTCCGTCTGGTCTCCACATCCATGCTGCTGTTTTTATTTGTAACGAGGAACCACGGGCTGACGAACCCTTTTTTATTTTCAAACGATACCGTTTGTTAGTTATTTTTTATTTGGTTCCGTTTTTGTAGACTGTTGATGGAATCTGAGCATGTTTGAACTTCAATGTTTTATACTTGCCATGATCTTTTTTTTTTTTTGTTGTCTTAACCAGCGTTTAATTTTAACGACTAAAGTGTGTTCAGGACCGTTTGGGTTGTATTTTGTGTGTGTGTGAGTGTGTTTGCGTCTGAATCAGCGTTACAGGGTGCAGGGGGGGGGGGGGGGGGGGGGGGGGTGAAACTGTAATCTCTAAACAATGCTCGGTCGGTTTGGTTTTACAAATTTTTTAAAGAAAATTGCAGGAAATTGATTCTTCCTCCCACAAGCGGTTAACTGGAGACGGAGGTTTTTAGAGTATATTATAGCTGGATCCGTGCGTCAGGGGTCCAGAGTGTTGAGGCTGTGTGCTATTTATTCTACAGGCGAAACATTTGTAACCTCCGTGTGTGTGTGCGTGTGCGCGTGTGTGTGTGTGTGTGTGTGATGAGGGACATGATGATGAAGAGCGACGCGTCGTTATGATTGGTTGTTTTCGTGCGTCTCTATTCAACATGGGGTGATTGTTTTGTTTTTCATTGTTTTCCAAGTGTCCCTTATGTGACGTAAGATGGTGGCCTTGTATGGGAGGTATGTTGTCATTGGCTTGTAAGTCATTTATTAAAAGAAAAAAAACACCAATCACGTGTACTGTCATTTGGCTGCTGAACCACCCTCAGAAAACGGTTGGATTGTTCACCAAAGTCGGCTGAACTATGAATATAGGCGATAAGGATCCTTGATGATTAGTCTTGGAATGTTAACACTGCATCTTATTGAACATATTTGGTTTCTCACGGTTCACTCTGAATTACAAAGTTTAATTAACTTGTTAGACATGCACGCTAAGGATGATAAACAGAAGTTACTATAAAACAAGTTGGATGAAAGCATCCACAATATGCTAATTATTTCAAAGAAATTCCGATATAAACTGGTGAGATCTGAAAATGGGATCTCTGTAAAGAATTATGAAACGGGAATAGCTGTTAACGCCCCCAACAAGGTAGAGAGCAAATGAACTTCATATCCCAGGATTACAATGATTATCAGAAACCTGAATCCCACATCCTTCAAACTTTTACCATCGTCTTGATAAATCTTTCTATCCATCTTTGCAGGACTAACACGGGAGACTCCATTACGATTCCCTGGTGTCTTACTGCTGGCAATGTACCAGCGCGGCTTAGTAGACTCGTCTAGCCAAGGTGAGAAATTGCTAATTTTGCCCAAATTACTCATTGCTGCATTACTATTTCAGTCGCATAAATAAAACGCGTGGTTGCTCGCATGTTAATCTTGGGCAGTGGTATGTCAAAGTAGAAGAACCATAATTTGTGTTGTCAGACAACGAAATGAGTTCTGTACTGCAGAAGAAAATAGGAGCAAATCTGGTGAGATGGAGCGACTAGTTTTTAGATTTGATAAATTTGTCAGAAGGTAGCAAGACTAGGAGGATTAATTATTTGTTCTCTTAAGTGAAGAGTGGCGGTGCATCTTTTCTTTGGCATTGTTCTGCTCTGATCGAGTCTAAATAAAGCTGATGTAAACAAGGTCGTATAAAACAATCATTTAAGTTGTATTTTTGCAAGACATATTTGGTCTTCATAGAAATTCTAACAATAGGTTTGTATAGAATATAATTAGATGCTCATGTTCTACCGATTGTCTCTTTTAGTAAAGTAAAATATTATACACGCCAGATATAAATAAGGTATTTTATGCGGCATAACAAATCATTTCGAGACTGAAAAGGATTTGAATGATGCTTATATTATTGAATGTACATTTATTGTACCATAGCAGTCAGTTTAAGCAGATCCCTCTGGAAGTTATATTTGGTAAAATGGGCCGTTTTGCTAAACCAACAGGGTAGAAACGTCTTCCAATTCTGTCTTGGCAAAATAACAATAGAAAATAATAACAAAGTGCAATGGGTAAAGACAAGTATCTTCAGGGTTATAAATAATTTCAGGGTTATAAATATCAAAACAAACACGACACTTTTCTAAAATGTATTTGAATAAATAAGAACAGCTAAATGTTTTGGAAATGATGCAACTTGAGTGACTTTTTACATGACGATTACCTAAAAAAGGTTAAGTGTTAGTAATCAACTAAAGCAAAGTTATAAACTCAAAGGTTGTCATAGCCCTAAAACAACCAACAAATGATTTTCTAAAAGCATTTTATTTTTCTACAGTGCAAAACTAAACTTGCTTCTATACACGTCAAGTGGCCGTTAACGCAGTCTTTGATACACAACCAAAGTGAGTACATTCATCCTTTTTGTAACAAACGATACACAATCGTATAACACTGAAGGAATAAAAAACAAAAATCCCTCCACTTCCCAACAAACTGCTGCTAAAGGTAGGGTTGTGTGGTTGCTCGTTGACGCAAAGCAATGACTACGCATTCGTTCCGACGCTGTCGTGAACCTGTTTTGGTTCTGCGTCGGGTTAACGTTAGCGGACCAACCCGCGGTGAACGCAAGGAGGGTCCGCAATGAGGTAAGGGGTCCGTAAGCCCCCCTGCGTTGCGTCAAGGTCCGACCAACTCTACCGTAACATGGGAAAGGTACCCCCTGTGTACACTTATACTGTGTGAGTGAAAACAATGGAGACACTGAACACTGCTTTGGGACTTGTCTCGGAAAAGTATATTGGTCGAGGTCTACTCCCACTGTTTGAACATCAGCACCGTGAAAATCGAATTGATGAACTTTGGGTATTACACCTGGTCCCACGCCCTCCGTTTGAAAGCCTTCACTGTGGTGAGACGTTTGTTTGACTATTAATAATTAAAAGGTGACATATTACACCACCAGGTGTGAGTGTGATTATCTATCCGTCATGCATCTAGGTGGACCAACCCACTTGTGATGTCAGAAGAGGCAGATTTTCGAAACGCTTGTAACGCTAATCACCCACACCTGTTGGTATAATATGTCTCATTTAATAGCACGAGTAGTGACTGGACTTTCTTCAGCAATGGCCGCTGAAAGTGTTTCATTTTCATTTAGAAGGAGGAGCAGGAGAAGTTACAGACCAGCAAATTATACGATGAAGCATTTTTATAGATCAGGGTAAAGAGAAAATACATTTTACATACAGTAGTCAGATTTTTAAGGCTTTAGGGACCTAAGTGTGTTGGATTCCCTTCAAGTCCTGCCCTGAACACAATGACCTCGGCTACGAGCAGGACGCACTTAGCTGTGGTATAAAACAGAACGACACCTGGAACTCTTCCAGAACCCATCATCTGGCCATGCTACATCCATCTTGAGGTCGTAATTCTTATTATCATGAATAATCACAGAATGGGAGATATCTGATTGGCTGAAATTCACCTGGAAGCCGCATTTCAGACAATGAGGAACTTTAATGGCATACGTAGGCCTACCCCATGTTAAATGGTTACCAGGTTTGTGGATGTTTGGTGACTGGGTTAATTTGTCGTCTAACTGAAAGAAAAATTGCAATCGTTCCAAAAAACGCTCTGCTCTACCTGTTTGGCTAAGTGAAGCTAAGCAATGTGAGGACAATATTTATCACAACATTTTAAGCTTAGTTGAAAAATAATACAAAGCTGGGTAGGAAAGGTCGTCATATTTCACCATGACGGAAATAAATACGGAATATTGACATGAACTGCACCTAATTTCTGAGTCATTTTCAACAATACCCAAAGAACACATATGTGTTATATATATATATATATATATATATATATATTTATAACACCTGTGGAATACTAAAGTGAGCTATGGTGGTGAACGGAGCTAGAACTGCAAGGTAGAGTTATGGTTGGACGTTGACACAACGCAATGACCACGCTGTTTTGGTTCTGCGTCGGGTGTATGTTAGCGGACCAATCACTGCCCTTGCTGCTGCGTCGGCTCGACGCAAGGTTACAATTTTTGGGAGGCGCACGTCAGGGCCTTTGGGCGTAAGGTAGGTCCGCAAGGTCCGTAAACCCCCTTGCGTTGCGTCGACGAAGAACCATAACCCTACCTTTAACACACAAACGGAGTGCTCTGGAAGAAACAGACAAAGTCCTTAAAAACACAAAATCCCTTTTTATCACACGGCGAAGCGGTCGACGACAAATACAAAACCAACATACGAAACAAACCTTAAGAAAAAGAGCGGAAAGTATCCGAAAAGCAGGGGAACCTTTTCTTAAAAAAAGGCTCGGTGATAAATCAATAAGCAGCGATGTATATTTACAAAGTAGACGAGACATTCATTAAAGTTGTAACGATTCCTTCCTGGTCAGATCCCGTTCCCGGTGTCTCTTTTCGCTGCGGCAGTGATCCGACGCACTGAGGACCAACCGACGCGTCCGCATCGGAAATAAAAAGCCGAACTCCCCGTTGTTCCTCGACCACGCTGGACTGTTTTGAAGGAAGAGGCACTTCATGGGAGGCTGGTTTTGTGTTATCGGGGTTCTGAACGAGTCCTCTCCTGTTTTTAGTTAGTGTTTGAGTCGGTTGAAGCGGGGTGGTCGGGGGTCCTCTGTGCTGTGCCACTAGGTGGTGCTGTTGGAGAGGAGGAGGCGGCCCTGATGCAGGTAGGCACTTGGTAGCCAGGCCCGGGGCGGGGCTCTGCTATGTCATCAGGATGGGCTTCTGTCTCACCTCCAAGATGTCTGAGTGGACACAATAATAATAATACACCCGAGTAATTATAAGAAACAAGTTAATGATAACCTTTTAATTACATACAATAATGCTTTAAAAAAGTAGCGATTCGAGACATTAATAGTAAATCAATCGCTTGCAGAGTATATGTCACGGAGCACACTGTAAATATTCACTGACTACAGAATTAATTTCAACCCATAAATGTAAAATCAAATCAAATTGTAGTCAATTTAACTTTCTGTCGTGAATTAATTTAAACGTTGTCTGCAGCGATGCACGCTAATAGCGATGCTATGCTAACACTGATGCTATGCTAAAAACGATGCTATGCCAAAAAATATGCTATGTGAATAGCGATGCTATGCTAATAACAACGGTGAGATTCCATTTCCGTCGGAGGAAGGAGCATCCCGTACGTTTATTCACACACCCCTCCGCGTCCCCAGTCCCCATGGTCGACCCTTGACCTCTGACCTGTGGTGATGCGGTGGATGGGCAGGGTGACGTAGGTCAGGTGGGAGTACAGCAGGAAGTAGTCCTCGGAGCGGTTCAGCTTCAGCCAGGAACCCACCAGTGAGCGACCCGTCCCCGACAGCGAGCGCGACCGCAGGTTGGTTGCGTTGTGGAGGTCGTCTGGGGATCAGGGGTCAGGGGTCGCGACCCGGGACGGGGGGTCAACACACGAGAACATGACATCACACTGAGATAATGAACGTAACATTGATCTTCTCGACTGTTTATCTGGGATCCATTACATATGCCTAGTGGTGGACGCATGGACACTAGGAATATGTAATGGATCAGAGTCAAAACTCATTCATAATTCATGACTTTTTTTTTTTGGGGGGGGGGGGGGGAGTTTTCTGGTTGAAAATGTGAATATGCGAACATAGTGTAACAACTGCCAGTCACCAACGTGTGAAATCCTCAGAATTCAGTGTTTAAAGGCATGTTGTTGTTTTTTGACCACTAGATGGCGTGCTTTAACCCCTGGTCTATGATTGCATACTGTAGTTTCCCTCCTCACTGCTGGTGGATGAGGTGTGCTATCCAATCACTCACTATGTGAAGTGCCCTAAAGGGGTGATATTACACCACCAGGTGTGCGTGTGATTGGCAGTTACAAGCCGTTTCGAAAATCCGCCTACTCCACATGTTTTAGTGACATCACAAGTGGGCGTTTACACCTTTCCAGCCGGCGGCCCAATCAGCCATCAGCTAATGCGGCCACATTTTGAGCGGGAAACCCTGCGGAGAGGGGAGGGGCGGCCGTACCTTCGTCGTCGTCCTCCCTGAAGAACTCCTCGCTGTCATTGGCCGAGTGGGACTTCTTCATCTCGGCGATGCGGTTGCGGGGCGCCTTGCGTCGCAGCGACGGCGAGAAGAAGGACGGCCGGCTGCGCTCCGGGGTGGGCGGCGTGCTGAACGACGTCACCTGCGGCGGCCACAAGGGGGCGCAAAGGTCCGTGTTTTAGAGCACGGTCATCGTACAGGCGGGCGATGTGAATGCGGTGCTGATCTATCCATCTAACATCTAGATGGACACTACCATATAGGATGTAAATAAAACACAGGAAATGGCAGATTTTGAAACAGCTTGTAACAAGCTAATCACACACACATAAGAAAAAGGGGTCCTTTAAAAAGCACGGCAGCGGCGTGCGATGAGCGAAAAAAAATCTTTTTAAACTGCTTTTTAAACTGCTTCAGGCCTGCTTTTCCCACGCAATGAGTTGAGAGGAAATAAGGGTTTAATAATAAGGAAATAATACGTTTTGCTTGTAAAACTATCATAAACAGAATATGTAGTACACCTTGGAGAGAGATAATAATTAAAAAACATCTGATATTTTCAAATGTTTTATAAAAGAGCAGCTTTTTCAGAAACAGTCCTGCAGCTTTGTGTGAGCGACCCCAGCTTGGCGCGTTTTAAGCCTCAACTCACAACCACTTTGGGGGACAAGTCTGAGAAGGTAGAAGGACAGGTGCGCACACACACACACACACACACACACACACACACACACACACACACACACACACACACACACACACACACACACACACACACACACACACACACACACACACACACACACACGAATGTGGCTGGTAGCGGGAAGGTTGCTAGTTCGACATACACACTCACACCCCCTCTCTCGGTTGGACAGGCCCACGTACAGAACAATGCATAATTCAGCCTGGCCCGGTGATGAATAATGGAGGACGGCGTGGTTCTGCCTCCCCTGTGTGCTCCGCCGTGGCCTGGCCCACTTGTGTTTGTATAGGCTCCGCCTCCTCTCGCACACGGCGCCCACACAAAGCGGGTGTAATGGTATGGCGGATTATGTTTTTACTCAGTTGGACTTCGTTATAGGTGGAAGGGGATTGCAAACGCCCTTAAATGACCAGATATTGTTGATTTAGGATGAGGGGGGGTCTGATGTATGGACGATTTAGATAGATGTAGAAGAAGCTCTCCTTAGGAAATCCAGCATTCTGTTATCCATTACATATGCCTGAGTGGACGCGTGGACACGCGTCCACTCAGGCATATGTAATGGATAACAGATTCATAGACGACAAGATAAATGTTATTCATGTTAGTCATTATCTTATTAACTCCATCTAATGGGATTTTCTCTCTCGCTCTCTCTCTCTGTTCTAATGTTCTTTATCTCAGTCTAATGTGATTTTCTCCTTCTCTCGTTCTGCTTGTGGCTAAACGTGCACCGTCTTTCTACCACTAGAGGGAGCACTTTTTCAACTTGTCTAAAAACAAATAACTTGATCACTGGATGGACTGAAGCAATTCAACTTTCCTCAACTAAATCTAACCAACACTCTTAAGCATGATCATTTTAGAGTTACCTAAAATGAGAGAGTGAGAGAGAGAGAACGAGAGAGAGAGAGAGAACGAGAGAGAACGAGAGAACGAGAGAGAGAGAGAGAGAGAGAACGAGAGAGAGAGAGAGAACGAGAGAGAGAGAGAGAACGAGAGAGAGAGAGAGAGAACGAGAGAGAGAACGAGAGAGAGAGAGAGAGAACGAGAGAGAGAGAGAGAGAACGAGAGAGAGAGAGAACGAGAGAGAGAGAACGAGAGAGAGAGAACGAGAGAACGAGAGAGAGAACGAGAGAACGAGAGAGAGAGAACGAGAGAACGAGAGAGAGAGAGAACGAGAGAACGAGAGAGAGAGAGAGAGAGAGAACGAGAGAGAGAGAGAGAACGAGAGAGAGAACGAGAGAGAGAGAACGAGAGAACGAGAGAGAGAGTGAACGAGAGAGAGAACGAGCGAAAGAGTGAATGAGCAAGCGAGTACGAGCTAGAACAACAGAGCGAGATTGAGAGAACCAGAGAACCAGAGACCCACCCTCTCGTGGACGGGCGAGTCGGGGTCCTCCTCGGTGCCGCAGGGCGAGGTGTCCCCCGTGGGCACCCGGCTGACCGCCATCTCGGCGTGACCTTTGCCCTGCGGCCCCTTCATGCGGACAAACTCCATGTTGTTGTACTTGTAGAAGCCGAACGACATGCGCTGTGCCATCTTGGCCGCCACGCTGACCTGGGGGGGGGCATGAAATATGGTATAAATTACAGTTAATAACATGTTTATATATGATAACATTAATATTTTAAATTGCATAGCATTTTTAAGAAACATAACTACCCCCCTAGTTAAGCCTTTAGTTTCTACATTACTACAGTCACAATCTTTCTAATGAATCGCTTAACACACACTTGAGGTTATGTTAATATTACTTATAAAAGAGGGAGAGAGAGAACGAGAACATCACATTACACTTTGAGATTATGAACATAACATTTATCTTCCCTACAATTTATCTGTTATTATCCGTTATAAAGGCCTGAGTGACACTCTAAGGTATTTATTTGGGGGTTGTTTATTCCAGCCAGCTGGTCAGTCGCTAAAGTGAATATGCAAATAATATAACTGATAAAAAATAAAACCATCTTTAAGAAGGCATGGGATACATATTCTTCCTTTTCGTTTGTTTCGGACGAGACATTCTATGCGTCAATACAAAAACGTAAAATCGACTCAATAGCGACCCCTGCAGGCGGATGCAAGACTGCAGTGTTTCTGGACCTCAGGCTGGGGGCTGGGGGCTGGGGGGCTGGAGAGGCTGCTGACTAACCCTGTTGTCGTAGACCTTCTTCAGGGCCTCGTAGCGGATGGAGCCCTGGAAGATGACTCCCTGGAAGGTGTTGTTCTTGTCGCTGGCCACCAGCTCCACACACACCATCTCCCCCTCGCCCACCGTCATGTCGCTGAACACCTACACACGCGCATAAGCACACACACACACACACACACACACACACACACACACACACACACACACACACACACACACACACACACACACACACACACACACACACACACACACACACACACACGTGTAAGCACATATATACATAAACATAGACACACACGCATAGACAGAGACACACAAACACACATACAGAGTCATGCACAAACACACACACACAAACAAACACAGACACACACAAGCACGCACACACAAACATACACACACAGAGGCACGCACATACACCAACGCAAAGACACACCGCACAAACGCACGCAACCACACACAAACACACATTTCAGAATACATTTAGGCAAGCTCCAGCCGGCAGCGATGAGAGATGACCTTTAGATACGCTTTGAAAACCATAAGCAGCAGAACCATCGCGTTCGTGTTTTCAACAGGGAAGCAACAACCACCTGTATAACCGATTACACCCGCATGTTTTGGCTTCCCTTCCCTGTCCCGTGACACCCACATGTCCGCACGGGTTTAACAAAGCACATCTTATCCAACAAGATTCATGCTGATCCGCTTTTTATTCATGTCACCCCAGGAGTTTATATTCTGTGGGCTCGGGTGAGGTAATAAGGCTGTGATTAATATCGCAGCATGGATATAAAAGAGGATATATTTTACAGACATGAATGGCTAATTAAAAGCACTCACATGGCCTGGTCGTTACAGACACTCATAGCACCTCAGCGTCAATGCCTCACATCTGCCCACGCACACACAAACACACAATATATAAACACGCAAACAGCGCTGTCATCCATACGCAGTCCGTAGACCACTGGGGTGTGTGTGGGTGCAACGTCTGCTTGAGGACACCTTAGCGTCTCTTTGTCATCAGGAGCCCCTGGGATAGATCCAAACACCCTTCCAGTTGCCAGGCCACCCCTCAACCCCCACCCCTGACTCGCCTTAGCGCTACTTCCGGCGCTAGAGCTAACCGCTAGCCTGAATTAACACGCTGGCCCTGTCTAGAGTCTGCTATCTGCTCATCACCGGATGTGAACAGAGATGCAGTGGTCTCAGTCACCAAATATTTCATCTAATATTTCCCCTTCGTATTTCTTAATATGTCCTTTTGTGTCCTTTAGTGAAGCTTTTGTGACGGGCTATGCATTCAATGTACAAATTATCGGTCATGCACGACCACCACGACATAATTGATGATAATTTGACGGAGCTAAACGCACTGACATCTTCGGACGCAACCGATTACCGCGCACACACCTCGTCAAAGTTGTCAATCATGAAGAAGATGTTGGGGTAGCTCATCTTTGACTCCTCCCCTTTGCTGTCCATGGCGTGCTTGCTGGGGGAGGCGAACACTTCCTGTGGAGCGAGACAACAAATCTGACCATTAGCCTAGCTTACATTTAGGGCATTTAGCAGACTCTTTTAAAGCGACTTACAGTAAGTTAATTGTTCAGAAGAGAAACAACAACATTTCACTGTCGGCACAGTAAGGATGTTCATAGAACCAGGTACTAACAATCGCTAGGGTAACCCATTCGCCGTATACAACAAAGATAGCTAGGATAAGATGCTACACAATGCCAAGTACTTTTTTTTAAGTGCAAGGAGGTAGAACATGCAAAAAAGTGTGTACATTAAGTGCTAGCTTAGCTTCCCACAGCCGCCACTGTGACAAATAAGCTCTCCTTTGAACAGAGTCACAGGAAGGTGTGTTGTGTGTTTCGATAAATAATACCCGGCAGGGTTAGGAAGGTGTACAGTACATTGGCCTGGTAAAGTTTCTCTTAACTGTATAATTAAATTACTTTAATGTTGTTAAAGAAAAGAGTGCGCTACAGATTAGCTAGCCTGCTGGCTAGCTAGCTAGCTGTTCATGAATAAGAAGCTAATATTTTATTCATGAATAGTTTGAAAAACGTGGCTTCATTTCCTCAAGTCCAACACCCTGTATCTACCCAGTAACGTAGCTAGCTAGCTAGGGGGTGATCTCACCTGACATTTCTTCTTGTGGATGTGTATGTCCCCTGCGTCGGAGCGCGTGCACACAGCGCAGGTCACCACATAGTCCAGCTGGAACACAGCAAAGGGAATCAGGGCTTTAGCTCACGGTCACGTTCATAAATAGACTTCAAACCCGCTTGTCCCACCAAAGGCTCAAACACATGGAGCCCAAGGCTGGTTCAGGTTGAATTATAAGTGAATTGTATTGTTTGTGTTTTCCCGGCCAGTTTAAAACCACAATGTATCTTCATTTTAATATGGACTTGATAAATGTAATATTTTAAAACGTGCTTCTGTACCTATTTCAACCAACATATTATACCGTAGTTCGTACATAAGCTGTGCAGTAAGGAAGGCAGAGGATTTTCTTTTACTTTGGTCACATGAATGTGATAGAACTCACATGTGGAAGGTAGCGGTGTAGTGACAGTATCACAGAGATGATGACTATGATGAGATGATGTTTTGGTTTTCGCGGCGCAGATAAGAGAAGAAGGAAGATTTCCTCCCGAAAACGCTCTTCTAAACGCGGAATAAAAAGTGAAGACGCAATGCCACTTTTGCCTCTTCTATTCAGACCGTCATCATGTAAACGTAGCCTCAGTATCGCCAACGAAAACTCCCTCGAGGCATTGTGATGTCCAAGGTCTATATATCATGCGATACACCATATGCACATGCAGCCGTGCACCGGACCACAAAGACAGCTTGACCTTTCTAACACACACACACACACACACACATATACACACAAACACAGAGTAGGACTTCATTCTACAACATTTATCTTACTCTAAAGGTCAAATTGTGTGATTCAATAACCGTGCTATCATTCTGTTTGCAAACTCAAGTGTATAACATAGAATAACAGCAACAACAGAAAAATCTCTTTGTCACAATCCCGTTGGTACATTCGACTGTATTCTAAACCTAACATTTATTTTTGAGAGCCACTCCATGTGTACTCTAATTGACAGACATGTGCGACTGGAATGTAAGCTAGCTAGCAAGAATGTGTCACCCTTGTGTTTTGGTCTTCAGCCAATCAGGACCTTTGGGAGCAGGGGGGGAAGAAATAAAAGGAACTTTGAGGCATTACTATTAGTCTGTGTAGTTGCCCAAAAAAACGTTGCCCAAAGGAAGAGGTTTCAGTTGCCTGTTTTATGTTACCACCCAAAATAAACGGGTGAAACCAAACAAAAACTTGCAACTAGCTAGAGAGATAAAAAAAAAGAAGGTATTATCCCTTGTCGGTATCAAATCACATACACCAAAAAACACCCTAATCAATACCAATATTTTATTCATGAATAGTTCGGAAAACGTGGCTTTGTTTTCTCGGGTTCAACGCCCAGTATCGGCCGTTGTTGGTGTATCGCAATACCGTCGTGAAACCTAGTAACGTTCTGGGAGTTGTATCGTGTCCTGTGGTATGTTATCAATCAGGTACACGGGCAGTGTTGCCAGATTGGGCCATTATCCCCGCCCAAAATGCAGATTGGGCCATATTTCATGCCCAATCTGGCAACACTGCCCATGATCTCTCCAGCAAGTTGCAAGTGTTGGTTTCACCCATTGCTTATTTTGGGTCATACCATAAAGAGGGAACTGAAACATCTTCTCTTGCCGGATTGGGCGGGATTTATTTTCCAATTTGGGAACACTTTTCACGGGTTGTTTCTGTGAAAGGAAATCCCCATTGATACTTTAGTGCAGGGGTCACCAACACGGTGCCCGCGGGCACCAGGGCGCCCACAAGGACCACATGAGGCGCCCGCAGGCCTGTTCTGAAAATGGCACAACTCATTCTTGAACCACTCTTTCCCACCTTTTTTAAGTCATTGTTGATAATTATTGTGAGAAATCATTAACATGATCAGTTTATTCACATAGATGAGTATCATTAATCAATATTAATAATATATAACTAAAGGCAAACTGAGCACATTTGATATTTCAGAAGAGTGTATCAAACTGGGTGCCCTTCGTATGACTCAGTGCCCATGAAGTAGCTCTCAGGTTCAAAAAGGTTGGTGACCCCTGCTCTAGTGCCTCTCTAGGATTGTGGTGGTTTAGGAGCGAGGTTCTGGTCCTGGTTCGGGTTCTGTGTAAAGGGTGGAGTTCCGGTACCTTCTGCAGGATCAGGTTGAGGTACACGCTCTCCTCCCAGTCGATGTCGGGGTCGCCGAGGCCCGGCAGCTTCTTGGAGTCGCGCCTGTAAACCTCCACCTCCACCTGACACACAAACACACAAACTTCAATGTTTAAATATTTTCTAGGGATGCACTGAATATTCAGCCACCGAAAATGTTCGGCCGAAAATTGCCTAAAACATAATGTTCGGTTTCGGCCGAAGGAGTAAAAAGGCTGAAAATAGTACACCGAACATTTTTATTTTTCATTTTAAAAAAAATAGTTTTACTCATTTATTTAAAAGGTACATTGTTCTTAAATTCTTGCTATAAGGTCTGCTGGAATGTTAGAAAACGTTCAGTATTAAATAAATATTTTGTATTACAATTTGTAATTGATTTTTTTTATTGAAAAGCAGGACAAAAAATTTATAAAAGGACATTTAATTGTTTGATTTATGCAATGGTGAAAAATTAAAGCAAAATGAATGAAAAACAGCAAAAGCCACATTCGGTATTCTTTTTCGGCTTTCGGCCAACTGTTTCAGTATATTTTCGGTTTCGGTTTCGGCCAAGAATTTTCATTTCGTTGCATCCCTAATATTTTCCCAACTGTCGGTCGGCGAAAATCACAGTGCTCATTTCACGCGTTTACCAAGTTCGCCTGATCTTTCGCTGTTGGACGTTTTTATTTGAAAAGCGACCAACAATCAGTTTAGGAACATAAAAACATGCAATCGCCATTGGAGTAGGCGCAAAAAGATATTATGAGGATAGGGAGGCCTGTAGCTCAGGAGGTTGAGCGGGAGGCTGGTAACCGCAAGGTTGCTGGTTCGATCTCCGGCTCCTCCTGGCCGAGTGTCGAGGCGTACCTCATTCATCTCATCTCGTTGGCTTTTATCTCCGTTCTGAGGGGCGGGTCGTGACAATAGAAGCGCTTCAGTGTTAAGGAGGATGGGATGGTTGCCATGGTGACACATTATTACGAGTATGTGTCTTGTGTATTTGCATTGGTGACGCCACAGAGATTGTTAGTGCACGCGCGCGTGTGTGTGTGTGTGTGTATTCAGACGATTCCACCCAGTTGCAGATAGACCGTATCTGAGGACTAGCTTGTACATCGCTGTAGTTTACTTCAGGGACTTCAGACCGTAGTGCAACTCAGCTAGTTAAAACCTGCCTTCTTTATTAATGCATGAATTCACCATGGATTATGCAAGGCTTTTTCCAATTTTTTTGATATCGCCCAACGTTGATGATATATTCACAAACGTCACAAGCTTTTAAAGCATAATTCATGTCCTACACCACAAGACGTGAGCTGGTTGTTGTAATTAATTAAACAAGAAAAAGGAAAAGCAGGCCAACACACTAATGAACCAAGAACATCGTTCTCACACAGCGAGCTGCCTCACAGCAGTTTATCATCCAGGGAATGATAATACAAATCTCAAAATATTCTAATTAGCAGGAAGTTATGAAGCCACTCTGGGGGAAATATAAAAAAAAAAACAATTTCTGGCAATTTCTGTCTTTGCCCTCCTTTTGGGGGGAGGGCAAAGACTGCAGCAGTAGAAGTGAGTCATGGTCCTACTGAGACGGACCTACGCCCATCCTTCTGGCCCTGGGGGCAGGCTAATAATTCATTCATAAGTTCATCATAAAGTTCTTTGCGACTTTGACCTCATATTCTCCCTAATGTTTAATCAATGAGGGGCTGGACGGACAGACAGGGGTCCGAGGGGGCAATAATGCAGTACAACCACTCCCTGACCGTGGGGTGAAACCATGAATAATAATCAACAGTACGGTACGAAACAATATAATATTGATTGTTTTTATTTTTCATTTGATTTCATTTCGATGCTTGCTCGCGGATTTCTTTACGGTAAATCTCAATACAATAGTTTTATCGTTAGGCTGTGACATTAGCATTCTAACAAAAGCCCTAGGAACACTACAGTAGCCAATACAAAGGGAAATAAAGACTTTATAGTAACTATAGCTTCCTTTAACAGTAACTCAGACACTGGGAACACTACAGTAGGCACTGGGCAGTATGCTTGCATATAGGGCACTAAACAGTTATTACATAATCTGTAGCTTCCTTTAACCATTCCTAAGAAACTATAACATTACAGTATTGGGCGGCATGTGGCACAGGAGGTAAGGTGTGTTGGCTGGTAACGGGTAGGTTGCTGGTTCGATCCCCTAGCTAAGTGTCGAGGTGTCCCTGAGCAAGACACACAACCCTAACTGCTTCCGACGAGCTGGCTTTCACCTTGAGTGGCTGACTCCGCCGTCGGGGTGTGAATGTGTGTATGAATGGGGGAATGTGAGGCAGTGTTGTAAAGCCCTTTGAGTGGCCAATTGTTAGAAAAGCGCTGTATAAATGCAGTCCATTTACCATTTACAGTAGGCAGTGTGCTTGTATATAGGGCACTTAACAGTTATAACATAATTATTGGTGCCTTTTTAGTCACTGAGTCTCTGGCCAGGGGCGATGTATCATCAGTCTAGATGACAAACACGTTCCACCACGTTCTCGCCCTTTAAACCCAGATTATGCATCTCCAGTCCACCCACCCTCGTTTCCCTCTCTCTCTCTGTGCAGGCAGATGAGATGAGTGGCACACACACACGCACACGCACACGCACACGCACACACACGGCGTACTGTCAGACCCCAGGCACGGTCTCCATGGGTGACTTCACCGCACCCGCGTCAGTCTCTGACCTCAATCCAACCATTGCTCATCGCAGTGTCAACAGCCACGACAACAAAGGTTACACATCTGAAGTACTGAATGCTGATACAAGAGCACACTTGATAGTTCCCTATGAGGGAACTATCACCGCAACGCAATGACCACGCAGACGCTTCAACGCAGTCGTGAACGTGTATCGTTCTGTGTCGGGTTTTAGTAAGCGGACCAATCACAGCCCTTGCTGCTGCGCCGCCTCAACGGAAGGTTAACATTTTTTGGAGGCGCTCGTCCGGCCCATGCGGCGGACGCAAGGAGGGTCCGCAAGGACGTAAGGGGTCCGTATCTCCCTTGCGTTGCGGGAATGTGGGACCATAAAAAGCCCATAGAGAGCCCTTGACCGAGTTAATGGAACCACTCCTCCTCACCTTCTTGCCCTCGGTGTTGTCCGCGCCGACGTAGGAGAGCTTCCGCCGCACGTAGAACAGCATGTCGTCCTGCCGGGGCGCACGGTTCTCCATGAAGTACGTGGAGAACATCCACGTCCAGAACACGATGCGGTCGTCCTTGAAGCAGCCTGCGGAAACACGGAAGCAGAAACATAGTTTAGTATTTTTATTGAAAATATATATCTGATCTATTGTTTTGTTTTTATTCTTTATTTGAATTGTATTTTGTTCAATTATTTATAAATCATGTAGATGCAGGTGAACATAAAAAAAAAGGCTTAATGGAGTTGCTGATAAATTGCTGATAATTAAATTTAAAAAACAACGTTAAAAAAAAAGGCACATGAAGAGAAGTCATAGTATACAGAAGCATAAAAGAGAGAAAAGTATTACAATAAAATGTAAAGTGTAAATAGTGAGGTGAATAGCCAAAACATGTATATTCTTAATAATGTTATGAGGATACAATCCTGCCCCAGAATAGAATAGCACATGCCTAAAATAGGTGTTTAATGCATTATACATCACTCTTTGATCACATGCTTAAAGGAAGACATGAGCGCTGAACATGATGAAATAGTACAGTTTGTTGTTGTATTTAGAGGGAACTCCCCCTCCCCCCATCTCCCCCAGATATGAGGGAGGGGGGTCCTTCGCCTGATACAACGTCATCAGCATCATTCACATCATCATCATCATCATCATCTCTCTGCCTGGTTGCCAGGCAACCGTATCCAGCGCGCCGGCTTGTCTGGTCAGTATGAAGGGTAGCACCCAAAGGTGCTGCAATGCAGGTGGCCCCCGCAAGGGTGCAGGTCAGCAGGTGTGTGTGTGTGTGTGTGTGTGTGTGTGTGTGTGTGTGTGTGTGTGTGTGTGTGTGTGTGTGTGTGTGTGTGTGCGTGCGTGCATGCGTGTCCACTGCATCGGGCCACCCCCTGTTTTAACACTGAGTGCCGATTCATGCAATCAGAACTAAGCACCCACACTGTCTCCAACAAAGCCATACGGGTTGATAACCGGTTATTTTAAAATGGAACAGATTCATATCAGACAGAACACAGCAAGCCATGTGGTGAGGCTATAGTATGCAGTCATCTAAAACATGTTACAATCAAACCAGTGTTCTGTTCCGAGTAGTCAGCCTTTTTGCCAGAAGACAGAAAGTACAACGGTCTTTCCATACTGCCTACGAGTGCACATGAATACTATAGAAGCTGCGGTTTGGTTGCCTTGACGTTTCAGGGTAATTTTAGATCAATTGAAGGGACGTTTATGCCCAAATGGAGCCAACGTCTCTTCAACTGAATGTCACTCAGTGCATGGTTTATAAAACACAGACAAGTGAAGCACATCAATGTTTGAATCACTCGCTCACGTCCCATCCTGCCTACTGTTGGAATAATTGCAAAACAGCTGAAACGAAACTAAGAGTTTTGTACCGTGTGATTTCATATTGGATCCTGTTCCTATGAGAACATGGCAGACAGGTTTAACCAACAACTTGACCCCAAAAACAGCCAGTCATTTAGACATGGACTTTGGAAACGCTGGGTTTACAAAACTGGTTCTGTCTGCCTTGTATCTCTGGTTCCTCTACCAGGGCTGGTTACATTTACATTTAGGGCATTCAGACGCCTTTATCTAAAGCGACTTACAATCAGAACATTTGTCAGAAGAAAGAGGAACAAAAATATATCGCTGTCGGTGCAGAAAGGATGTTCATAGAACCGAGTGCCAAGCACTAACAATCACCAGGTCGACCAACTAGGATAATATGCTACACAATGTTAATTACTATTATGGATGGCTATCTCCATCATTTGGCCTGCAGCATAGCCAACGCTACGGCGAGAGAAACCGGAAGACCATCTCCGCTCTCCTCTGCGATGAACGATATTGTGGGAAAATACCTATGTTAAGAGATACGGGTCTCTCGCGTTGTGATTTACCGCAGCACGAGTGTGCTTGCCAAGAGAGTCTGTGTACAAACAGAAACACTCTACTGAAAGTACTGATAGTGGTAGTAGTAGTACTCATAGTAGTACTTGTAGTAGTATTAGTAGTAGTAGTTCTCGTAGTACTGGTAGTAGTAGTAGTAGTACTCATAGCAGTACTCGTAGTAATAGTAGTACTTGTAGTAGTAGTAGTAGTAGTAGTTATTGTAGTACTGGTAGTAGTAGTAGTAGTAGTAGTAGTAATCATAGCAGTACTCGTAGTAGTAGTAGTAGTAGTAGTAGTTATTGTAGTAGTAGTAGTAGTAGTAATCATAGCAGTACTCGTAGTAATAGTAGTAGTAGTAGTAGTAGTAGTAGTAGTTCTCGTAGTACTGGTAGTAGTAGTAATAGATGCATTTGGTTCCCTCCCCCATGTTCACAATGACAAATAAATCCTTGCGTTGGATTTCTCGGTGCATTAGCCTCACTCATTGGCATCTCAATTCATTTGATGGTGGGATGTGATCGAGTTAGGTCAGGCCCGGTCAATATCGGACCAGGGCACCAAAACCGTGTTTGCTTCGATCCATCCGAGCGCTAATGTCGTTGGAGGACGTTTCAGGATCCAGAGAATCTGGACTGTTATTGTCCAGAACCCCCCCCCCCCCCCCCAAGAGTCCCCTGGCAGACGCATGCTCGAGGGCGATGAACGCGCCTTCACCGCCCATGCGAGAGGAAAATGCCCCCCAGTCTCCACACTCATTACATGCAAACTCCAGCACGCACGCACGCACGCACGCACAACAACACCACAATGTTATTCTTCCCTTTGGAACAATACGATCACAAACAAGCATGAGGTTAACAGCAACTGAAAAGGATGATGATTCGACTCTGTACCAGCCCTGGGACATTGTTTTATTTAAGGTTGAGCCTTTGGGCCACTGGGGATGGTGTCCGGTCTGATTAAATCTGAGGGACCCAGAGGTTGATGTTGGTGGAAAAAAAAAACAGCTCATAAAAGTCTGGGACAGAATTCACATTTCGTGTGATTTTCTATTAATGTCCTGAAAATGGCTCGAATGGATACGGCGTGTTGAGCATGGCTGATGCTCTCGCAAGCCGTTAACATCTCAGGTTCACACAGATAGCAGCTAGAAGCTAGCATGTTCCCTCCAGGCTTACCAGAGCAGCCGCGTCTTTGCATTAACGATTTAGTTTTGGCCCCCAACCAAAAAATAAAAAACGGACATGATCCAAGGCCAGGACTTGGCTTGGGATATTTTGGGGGGGAAATGAGATCAATGTGGAAATCAATGCATGCCGAGGTGAGGAAGGATGCGGCCATTACCAGGAGAAACACACTGTAAAGACACAGCACCGCAGTTAAGCTCAACGCTGCCAAAACCCCTCTTTGCCCTCCAGCTAGAGGAGTATTAACCAGCAGAATATTCCCTCTTTTTTTTTTTTCGCCAAATGTCAACTCTTAAAATGAATATGGGGCCTAGCACAATAGAAATTGCATTATTTATATGAATTGAAATGTTGTTCTGGTTGTTGGAACTACTGTTTATCTATGGTACATTTGTACATCTGTTTTTATTTGTATGTTGTAATCAGGGGGTCATTGAACAAGAGAGAATAGCCCCCCCTGAATAAATAAAATAATAATACTCCTAAATTGCAATGATGTCGTCACCGTATGACATGCGATATGATGAATTATGACACTATCATAAAACCACACTGCTTACGCGTTATGATCCAACCTGCAGCGGATTCATAGCGCAGGGATGAATTTGATATCCCACACATTGGATAAATAATGCAGCAGCAGTATGAACAATTATGCAGATTGAATTAGCCATGGCCCGCATTAAAAATGCATTCAAAACGTTGCGGAGTGGTCACGTAAGCGGGCTGAGGCAAAGACAAGAAGAGCACGGCTGGAGCAGGCAGCAGGGGAGCCAGAGATATATAGAGTGAGACAAACGGCCTCCTATACCTTCTATAAATCCATTGACACGGTGCTATAGTGGCTCAGGTGTAGTTGTGCTTTAACAAGCACAAAATCAGGAAGCGAAGACAACGCAGCATAAAGCAGGAACAGTGCCCAGTGCCCACTGAGATATACAACACCTGTACTGCCGGTCTTCCTCGTCCACGAGAGCTATGGTTGGTTTCCAAGATCCGAGAAGCTTCCGGAAACCGGGATCAATTCCAATGCAGAGATGTGGGTTTATTTTTGTACTTCTACGTTACATGTACTATTTACGTACCGTTTCTCTAATACTAAGAGCGATATGCTTACGGTTTATATGGAGTATTGCAATGCTTTTATTCAAACACTGAATCATTGTACATTTGACAAGGTTAGGGTTAGCATCATCGAGAAGGTCCACTTTATACTGCTTTCTAAAAACAACAACTCATTGCACTCCTTGCATTTGAGTCATATTTTGTAAAACCCTCCTAAAAGCCTCACGAATGGTAGCACTTATCTATAAGCGGACAAACGTTTATAAGCCTGTGTAAGCGTTCCTTTTACTGTTGCTGTGTAGTGCCGCACCGTCTCGTTTGATGGCTTATGGCAGCGGTTCAGTCATTGATCAATCGACGGGGCCTTGAGAAGAACAAGGTGAGGGTAACCCTTCCCTCTGCTGTCAGCAGAAGTCAGGTCCAAGCTGAGCACTCGTACTAATGTGTCAGCAAAACTTACATTATAAGCTAAGCTAACTAGAGGAGACAATGGCAAATATAGCACAGTCAACAAGGGCTCCACCCCCCCCCCCCCCCCCCCCCAATGATACACACGCCAAACTCAGCTAGCTTGCCAACGCCTAAGGGGTACATAACACCACCGAGGAATTTGACTCGAACCTGAATCATAAACATAGTTGCACAACCGATTGCGAAACCAGTGTCTCTCATCACCAGCGTTGGCGTGGGCCACATGTTTCTACTTTCAGTGTTGAGCCTGTGAGCCTTTTTAAAATAGGACACCCCAAGAAAAAGAACATGCACTGAAACAGTGTGGCGTCATCTTCGGCGTATAACGGCAAAGCTGATCCGAATCAAACGGAGCGAACACAGGTGCTATTTATAGAAGCCCACCTTGGTTCTTAAATATATCCATCATCTCTGCTCTGTTCAGGAGGAGATTGAGAGGCACTGCTGCACAAGCTGGAGTCAACAGGATAAAGTAGGACTGAGGCCAACGGTGTAGGACTGAGGCCAACGGTGTAGGCTTGGCTTGTGGAGAGATGAAGCCAGCATTGTTTGAAAAGGAATTATTTGGGGTGGGGGGGGGTTGTTTGGCATTCGAAGTCGGTTACATAAGAAACAGACTGACAGGGATCAAGGCTGCATCCCCCCCCCCCCCCCCTCAAGCGAAGAGGCTAAAAGCAGAGGTGTCACCATCGATAGGCCTCACGTGGAGTGTGTGTAAGAGCTGTTTATGTCTCGACACATAGGCCAAGGTTATCTGCTACTCAACAGAGTTGAAATACTAGTAAACTCCTCCACCCCCGCACACACACACACACACACACACACACACACACACACTATTGCTACCGTAATATTCCCTCATTAAGCAGTAGTCATAAACACTACTAGTAGAAGTCATTCATAAAATTCACTCTTGGTTTGCAGACGTAGGGGTGTGTGTGTGTGTGTGTGTGTGTGTGTGTGTGTGTGTGTGTGTGTGTGTGTGTGTGTGTGTGTGTGTGTGTGTGTGTGTGTGTGTGTGTGTGTTGCATTCATTGGTTCTCAGCGATACAAACAGATGGGTGTTTTGTTTTTTTCAGTTGTTAATCTGATGCAGTCCTACTCAGCGTGGGCCTGCAATCAGACTGGGACACCTTCCCCTTGCTAATTCAGGTCATTTTCCTCCTGTTAGCACAGCTCAGTTAAATGCTTCCATAATCAATAGTTACTTCACCCGGTTTAAAAGAAGCTACACCAGCTGCTATCTCAGCCTTAACCACTGAATTTTAGTCCAAAGACACATTTTTACCCAAATAACAAAGCCCCATTTACTGGAGAAAGATATTGTATTCAAAATGTGTCAAAGTACAATTGTTGGTGCCACGCTTGACTGCGATGCTACACTATAGCATATATTGTTGTTTTAAGGACTTTGCATCCCAGCGGAAGAAGAATAGAGATGGTTCATCTGGCGCCATTAAAGTGCCGATCCTAATCAGCTTTAAAGACACAATGAAAACAGAAATTGGATTTTCATTTCCCCTGACAGACTTTCTCTGCAAACGACATATGTGTGTCTCTGACTGAGGGACGCAGGTGTTCATCTGAACTGCCAGGTGGTTGGTTAAACAAAACCACATGGGACGCTTACTATGAAACCTTTTATATTGGAAAAGGGCAGGGACTTAGTAAAATTATTGCCAGATTATTAGGATGAACCATAGGTCTATCACCCTTTATCACACATCCCGTAGATCACATGGTTCCTCATAGCAGGACGCTGATTGGTCTGAACCACTATGGTTCAGCCACAAGAACATAACCTGAAGTCAGCCAAGATGGATTCTTGCGTGATCGTGACCTCCCGAACGGAGCTGCATTGCACGGAAACATGTTTGTGGCACATGCGCTTCTACGTGTCTACCCCGAATTGATCCGACAGACGGAGATGTGGACGTCGGGTTCGCCAATCACCCCCCCTCGTTAACAACCCCACACCAGAGATCCTCCGATGTCAACACAGCGTTCTTGGCCGGCTGCCTGGCCTTGGAAGAAGCCTCCACGACCAAGGGCAGCTGGAGGGAGGCCACGGTGAAATCTCACTCTCCGCTGCCCAGCCTTCCACCTCTGATCACATGATAACCACAAGACGCAAGGCGCGTCGAGTCGAGTCCTGGGGGGGGGGGTTGATCTGCTGTTGAGCGACCTTTCAAGTGAAGCAAGCGACCCACAGGACCACGACGTGGGCTGTAAACGGCAGACAAATTCAACACTCCGACGAATGCGCGGCGTGCTTTAAGCAGCGGCCGCTGGTTAGAAAAGTGCTCCTTGAATTCAGTCTATTTACCATGAGTCCGTACCACGGGTTAGTCGGATTGTTCTGTAGCTCTGCCCATTCATACTTCTGCACTCTGCGTCCTCGTCACTCTGAGCGGGTGGCTGATGAGAGTGCAGCACGTGCACATATGCACACCGGGGGACATGCACGGGGCCGGCTCAAGTGTAATTGTACTCTCGTCTTCGCTGCCTTTAAGTGACATCGAGGGCGACGGGTGGCTGTCCCCTGGAGATGCTCAGCTTAAAGGGGGGGGGGGGGGCTGGCATGGTGGGGGGGGGGTCTAAAAGGAGAAGTGCTGAAGCCAAGTTTGTGAGTGGGGCTAAAGTCTATGGTGGCAGAAGGGAGACATTTTAGATAGTGCCAACAGCAGTTTGCTTTCTGCATCATCCACATCACTTCCTGATGCCTGTTGGCAGTGGTTGACACCAGCACTATGAACCACAATGTTCGGGTGCAATATGGGCAATGTCTGTTTTGATGAGATCTATGCCGCTTTTACCTTGTACAGGAACGATGTTCTTCCGGTTTATTTCCCAGCAAACAATGACATCAATGATGTTGACGTGACCCTTTGGAAACGTCCATGTCTGACCAAAGTGATTGCACTTTTGTCGCATTTGACAACCCTTGACACAACATTGCCAACATAAAATCAATAGAAAAAGGGGACAGGAAAATCTATCAGAACCACAAATCATTATCAGCCATGATTGGATTCCCACTGGGTTGTCTACCGACAGCAGAGGCCTCGTGGTGTAAACGCAGCCAAGAGACACAACCTTTCCATGTCAGCTGACCTGATACAGTAGGTTAGATACAGTAAAGAGGTTTAAAAGAAAAAGTTAAACTCGTTCAGATACAAGGTTGTGAAGTAAAGAATTAACTAGAAGCTTGCTTTACAAAAAAGGGAGACGCCGAATCCATTAATGTTAATCAGAGGAAATAAATCACAAGGCTTCAGATAGCAACCCCATTGGTTATCTCATTCCTATCTGATCAAATGTGTAGATCGATTGACAGCAAGGTAGATAGACAAATCAGCAGCCACTGGCTAGACCGATAGATAAGACAGACAGACAGATCTGGGCTAAGCCTTTTGATGACAAACCCAGCCCTGATTATAATAGATCCCTTTTCCCCCCGGTGGGGAACTTCGGCCCATCCGGCTTCCTTACCGAGTCCGCTTATCTCTTGTCTGATGTTGAGGCGGTTGCGCTCGTCGGCGATCGCCTTCAGCATCTGCTGGAGCGACTGGTCCAGCTCTCCGTTCTCCTCCTCCGTTGTTGCCCTGACGACCTGGCTAGACAAACTCGGAAAGGATGCCATCCCGAAACTGGGATCATGACAGTTCCCACGAAGCCGATCGTACCCGGACGGGGTTTACAGGTCGACGAGGGGATGGATGAGGGAGGGGGGGGTACCGATGCGGTCCCCGTACTGACTTCTTCCAACGTATTCCTGATGCATGTGTCCCTGATGGGAGGTGGTCCCCTTCACACCCGAGATCTGCACAGAGCCGGGAAGCTGCACAGCAGATATCACTTCCGTCTGTCCGCGTCTGGACAGGAGATCATAAGAGATCAGCTGGAATATAGGACCCCCCCCCCCCCTAGTTGCACTTCCTGTAATGCCGACACTATCGCGCTGGATTTAAAGGCAAACCTCCCGGTTCACATCTACCTTCAGGAAGATCCGCCTTCACGGCGTTTTACGGTCCACACGCGGTAATGAGGACATTGTCACGATGCAACACGTTGTGGTTGTCCTTTGTGTTTCTTCGTTTCTTCACCCATGCCACTGTCACACTGTGTACACTTCGTCTACACACCGAGTATGGGCGGAGGCAGTGTTGCCAGATTGGCTGAAGCTCGCTGCAGCCAGTGTTGCCAGATTGGGCGGGAAATCTGTCCCAATCTGGCAACGCTGGGCGGAGGGTCCCTGGCCAGCGACGTCATGGTTGCAGCATGAATTGGCGCACCGGCGGCCCCCTTACTTTGACCGTCACGAGGAGAACTGCTGATCACTTTTAGCAATTTAAATGACGTCATGCCAACGCTTAATACGAGGCTGATGTTTAACCCGGGTATTATTATTATAAGATTGACATTATTGATTTTGTTCGACTCCTATTATCTTTGTTTCTAAGTATGACCAACTATAACGTTCACCAATCTGCTGCTTTTCTTAAGACAAATATAAAATGATTATGATTATTAATGATTACGCTCATTTTAAATAGGTATTAAATATATATTAAAGAGATCGTATAGATCTTATGTACTCGTATGTATCATGTGTGGAATCGACATCATCCAATCAGTGGGCCGGCTTCTCGGCTGGCCCTCTTGAGATTTCGACCAATCAGAGTTCGTTTACTATCACCGATCCTGCTCCCAAGGACAAAGGATGATGTCATCCTGAAGGTAGACCTCAGGCGAGATAAGGCCTTCTGATTTGAAGACAACAAGACAGCTGTCATGGAAGCTAGGCTCAAACGAGGATGTACGATGACTAATAAAATAGATTTGCAAGATGACTATGAACTAAGAATAGACCTGTACCATCTGTCACTTGCTGACATATTGATATTATATACTTATATTTTAATAACATATATATCAATCCATGTCAAACCATAGATATGCCTGGATTAGCTTGATGAACTATTTATTTTAGATTAACTTAACCTTTTTCCAATTTACTTTTCAAAGATCCATTTGGAAAAGCAAAGATACGATAGAAAGAATGTCACTTACAACAAACGGCAATCTTTTAATGCATAGTGTTTGGTAAAATAATGCTTTTCAGAGTGACACCTCTGTTCCATATTACAATCCATCATCTATTTTTAATATATAATATGTATATGTTATATTACACGTTACGCAAAGGCAAAGGGTCACATCGTTAAGCAGAGATTATTTAATTAACTGAGAGCTGAGAGATGGAACTGCCCTGACGCAAAACAAGGCACAGCCCCGCGACACAACAACAGTTTAAGCACTTGAGCTGTCAAGCGTTGCAGAAAAAGTTATAACTTCTGATTTTGAATGGGGGGACAAATTGTGCAAA
Organism: Gadus morhua; assembly: GCF_902167405.1. Taxonomy (NCBI): domain Eukaryota; kingdom Metazoa; phylum Chordata; class Actinopteri; order Gadiformes; family Gadidae; genus Gadus; species Gadus morhua. The sequence goes on along the minus strand of NC_044051.1, from coordinate 4,252,001 downwards.
GCAACTGAAAAAGGTTGATGCACGCAGGGAACCAAAACACTTCTCTCATCAAGGTTTTAATTCAGTTTGGTCATTTCTTCCCACGCGTTGGCCTCCCGTCACCCAGCGGCCATCTTTGCTCTAATCTTTTTCTCTAGCGGGGAGCAGTGTGAAGCTGAAATGGCCGCCGATCGGTCAACACGTTGAGCATCAGATGAACCCCCGCCGGATGTCTCTGATGGGCCCCGGCCCCCCCCGCCGCCGTGAGGGCCCGACCCCCGGCGGGTTAATACCCGGGGGCCCCCCCAGGCCCCCTGAGAAGGGGCCCAGCGGATCGAAGCGCGGCCTTGGAAGCATGCCCAGGGGGAAGTCGGGTCTCTGGTCGTAGTCCCCGCCGATGATACCCGGGGGGTACGGGGCGAAGGGCTGGGGGTGGAAGGGGTTGGACCCGGGCACCACCGGGTACAGAGGGGGGGGGGGCAGCCAGTGCGGGGGGCGGGCGGCGGCCTGTCGGTAGTGCTTGCGTGTCTGGTACTTCCTTTTGTAGAGCTACGGGAAGACGAGGATACAAACGTTGATTTTGATAGTGTCTGAGTGTGAGTGTGTGTGTGTGTGTGTGTGTGTGTGTGTGTGTGTGTGTGTGTGTGTGTGTGTGTGTGTGTGTGTGTGTGAGAGAGAGAGAGATTCATGTTCCTTACGTCTTTCCAGTCGGTCTCCGTGGACGAGGAGGGGCTTTGACCTGAGGTAGAGAAGACTGCCGTAAGAGTTTGGTTTTGCGCAAACCGTGTCCCCGTTACTGTCGCATGTCACGAATACTTAGGACCACAACGAAAGCTCCTTGAAGACCCTCTATCTGAAATCCCCACTTAATGAAACCATTAAGGGGTCCGGTAACTAGACACCTCAGTAGATGAGCAGGAATGGAACAAAACCGTGTCTTTAAGAACACACCCTTGTTCCCCCCACCCCGTCCGAACCTTTTACGCGCTTATTGTATGTTGTACGTCCTAGCACTTAAAAAATAGTACCCACTATCGTGTAGCGTCTTATCCGAGCTCTCTTTGTTGTATACGGAGGATGGGTTAATCTAGCATTTGTTGGTGACCACACTTGGTTCTAGGAACCTCCTTGCTGTACCGACAGCAATATATATTGTTGTTTCTCTTTCTCCTGACAAATGGACTTAAAGTAAGTCGCTTTAGATAAAAGGGCCTGCTAAACTCCCTGAATGTAACGTTAATGACACCCCAGTCTTCCTCCTCCTCTTCTTCTTCTTCTTCTCTTACCCCTGAAGTCGCGTACGTAGAGGTGTCTCCAGAGCGTGGAGTCCTCCGCCACGCCCCGGAGCCTCCGGCTGGCGGCCGAGAGGGCCACCAGGGCAGGCGCGTCCAGCAGCCGCAGCACCCGCAGAAGGAGCTCGGGGGGCAGCACGCACAGGCCGAACGCCGGCGGCAGGGCCATGGCTGCGGCGGCAGCGGGCCACCAGGGGGCGACGTGGAGAAAAACCGAGTGTTTAGCATGCGAAAAAAAAAAGGCTAACCATTTCATACATAACTTTTTAGTTCTATCCACTTTATTGCTCATGGTTTTATGGCTAACCAATGCAATGCCAACCATTTGATTGTCAACCCATTAATTGCCAACTCTTGGCCTGTTAACCATTTCATATTTTAACCATTGCATCGCTAACCACTTCATTGTTTAACCATTTCATCGCTAACCATTTTACTGTTAACCAATGCCAACTATTTTCCTGCTATCCATTTCATTGCCCATGCTAACTATTTTACTGCTCACCCTTTCATCGCTAACCGATGCTAACCATTTAACTTCCAACCATTTCATTGCTAATGCTAATCCTTTTACTGCTATCCATTTCATTGCCAATGCTAACCATTTTACTTCTTTCCATTATATTGCTAACCGATGCTAACCGTTTCCCTGCTAGCGCTTGTATTTCTGCCTACCTGCTCTGGCCGCTGCGATCAACGGGTACGCCAGCTGGTCCTTGAAGGTCCTGGAGAGCTTGGCCAGGGCCTTGTAAACCGCTGCGGCCCCGGCTTCAGCTGAGGTCGACGCATGGGGATTGAATACACAGGTGGAAGGAGTTACAGGGTTTTCTTCCGGCCCCATGGGGACACCATTAGACGTTATTGTGGGGATGTTTTCACTTCTCTCTTTTATCCCGATTCAAGGTTCAAGGTGGTTTATTTGTCATATGCACAAAAATTACAATTACAGCAGCAGTCGCTGGCAAGAAAAATAAAAAGGAGAAGATAAACAAAAACTGGACATGAAATAATTAGAATAAAATAAAAATATGATAGTTACATAGATATATTATAGTTATAGTTAAATATAATATCATAGTTGTAAACTAAATAGAATACTGGACATGATCTTTACAGGTTTGGGGTTAGGGGCGAGGGGGTGACACTCACCCGACTCCACGTCCGTCACGTAGGTGGAGGGGTCGAGACACAACTTGCGCACCGCGTCGACTTTCTCGTTGACCTTCAGAGTGGCTGGAGGGGGGGGGGGGGGGGAGAAACGAGGGGTGAGTCGTACATATCCCGCACAGCAGCCGCTAGAAGCTTTGTTCACCTACTCACCTATCAAACCATGATGACAAGTGCTAGTGCCTACTACTGCTGCTGTGCTGACACTAAGTTCCCATCCAAAAGACACATTCATTTTTATACATTATTTTTCTATCATTAATACATTTCTACTGTTTTCAAGTAGACTGTGTGTGTGTGTGTGTGTGTGTGTGTGTGTGTGTGTGTGTGTGTGTGTGTGTGTGTGTGTGTGTGTGTGTGTGTGTGTGTGTGTGTGTGTGTGTCTGACTGACTGACTGACTGACTGACTGACTCCAGTCTCACCATTGATCACCAGCACCGGCCCCATGGACAGGCCTATGACCATGATCAGGCTGTTCTCACACAGGGGGTGGGTGTACTGCAGCTTATAGGCCCCGCCCGCGGACCTCCAGCCGACGGGCATGTCCCCAGCCCTGAGCCCACTGTCCTGGGGAAGGAACACATGACGGTCCAATCACAGCTCAGCTCTACTCCAAGGGCTCTCAACTCTAAGTGCTCGACCGGTGGGACCACAAGACCTGACTTGCAAATTGGAGTTTTGGTTGTGATTTACGCCAGCGAAACAAAGAAGTATTGATTAAAAAAACTGTAAAAAAGAAATGTTACAAAGCCTTCCAGGCCAGCCCTTCATCACACTATCTTGAGAACAAATTCAATTTTATATAATATAATTTGTTCTCAAGATAGTGTGATGAAGGGCTGGAAGGCTTTGTAACATTTCAGTTTTTTTTAATCAATACTTCTTTGTTTCGCTGGCGTAAATCACAACCAAAACTCTTGGGAACGGATTAAGTTATGCAAATGTATGAAACAACCATCATTCTATCCTTCCTTCACATGAAAATGATTTGTTAAGGGAAACTAAATGTTTCAGAATTGATGGAGAAACATCGCTCTCTGCCATCGGTGATTCATCCTCGCCGACAGGCGAGGAGGATGATTGATGAACAAGGATGAACAATTGATGAACAAAGATGATTGATGAACAAGGCGTCTATCGGCCCATAGCGACGCCCGATAAACAGTCATACTTTAAAAGGTGACGCATTATACCAACAGGTGTGGTTAGCCGTTACAAGCCGGACACGCCCACTTGTGATGTCAGAAGAGGCAGAGTTTCAAAAGGGCTTGAAACGGCTAACCCCACTCACACCCGGCGGCATAAGACGTCCCCCTTTAAAGGCAGTCTACGACCACGCCGGCATCCCGACCCACCGCCCCCCCCCCCCCCCCCCCCCCCCCCGACCCCTGACCCCTGACCCCCCGGCGCTCCGTCCTCGCCTGCGGCATGAACCCCGTCTCCAGCATCAGCACGTGGGCGGCCACCAGCACCAGGTCGCAGGGTCCGCCGCCGCCGCCGCCGCGGACCCCCCGGTGCAGAAGCTCCAGGGACAGCGGCGCCTGGCCGTCCTCCGCCTCGCTGCACAGCATGGGCTCCTGGGTGCAGAGGGGCCCCATGGGGCCGGCACCCCCCTCCGCCGCCGGCTCAGCGGGGCCCTCGTCCATCCGGTCCGGTCTGGAGGATGTTGTTGGTGGTGTTGTTGTTGTTGTTGTGGTTGTGGTTGTTGTTGACCTACTCGGACCAGGCTGGGTCTAGGTACGAGAGGGTAAGACGTAATGCTTAGGAAGGACGCTCGGTTAGGGATAACATCATAACCGCGGTTATCTTGGTCAATATTGAAATCACGATTATTCAAACCATTGTTTTTGAGTTGGAAAACATGATGCACCAATTCAGCATTTCTCTCCAAATACAGTTTTTCTCGATTGTACACGCATAAAAAATTGAACCACGCACACAATTATGAAAAATGTAGGCTCATGTATCAACTACAAGACTCCAGACTGCTAAACTCTAAGCACAATTCCCCTGTTTTTCACACATACAGAATTTCTAAATCACATTTTTGCAAAACCTTTGCACAAATCTCAGTTTTTGAGAAACTGAGCTATAGTTTCAGAAAACGTGTTTAAACGATTGAGATAAACTTCAAAACACTTTGTAAATCAAAAAAACAATAATCAAAAAGAATGTTAAATATGTATACAGCTGTTCTGCAATTTCTATAAAACATTTAATGAATAAATTAAATAAAGATAGAAAATAAAAATAAAAGAATAGTTTCAACTTGATGATTTTAGTTTGGAGATTAATTGCACAGCCCTAATGCTTTGCATGACGTTTTGACTCAAATAAGGCCCGAAGGATCATGTTTGGATGGTATCAACGGAAGCACAGGGGTCACAAACCTTTTTTAACCCGAGAGCTGCTTCAAGGGGTACTGAGCAATACAAAGGGCTGCTTGTTTGATAGAAACTTCCTGAATAACAAATAACAGAGTCGCACCGCACGTCTCAGCAAAGAGTGCGCACGATATTGAATTTGCCAGACAAGGTTCAGAGTTAAAAAAAACTATAACAGTATATTCAAAGTCGTCATTGCCATCAAATCTTCATCAACGCAAGTGTTATTGCCCCTAGAACACGCCCTGCAGGGGACTCACATGGTCCCTGTGGCCGGGCTACCACTGCACTGGAGTGATGGTCCACACACACACAGCGTGGAACACATGTGTTAAGTCAATCCAGGGCCATTGTTTTTGCAATGCTGGAACAATATCCACACATCTTCACATGCAAAACATTGTCAAATGTACCTGTAAATTGAGCCAGTTGCTGGACGACGACGTAATTCGGTGCCGGGTGTGAGTGTGAGAGAAGTATAACTACAGACTAGAGCCTTTGCCAAGAGTTACCCAGTTTGTCGGGATTAAACCAGAGTCACAATGGAAGATTCCAACAGCAAACAGCTTCAAAAGTGAAAGCAACTTCGGGTTTCATTTCTTTGGAAACAGGTCAGCAAAAAACGTAGCTTCAGCGAGAACGAAAGGCAAGCAAGCAAGCAGGTGTTCAAAACAAAAGGTTGCCGTGATGTTCCTAGTTTAGCTCTGTGTGAGGAATCAGCCTTTTGTGGCTACGAGGTGTCCTGACCACAGAACGCTGATGAAACCAAGCCGGTCAAAGGGAGGACTTTTATTCTGACCCCTGCAGGCTGAGGCTGGAACGAATCACTAACAGCCACGACGGACAACACACCCCACCACAACCACAAGAGCCTAACCAGTCCCACTATCAAAAGTACCTCTTCTATCAAAGTGTGTGTGTGTGTGTGTGTGTGTGTGTGTGTGTGTGTGTGTGTGTGTGTGTGTGTGTGTGTGTGTGTGTGTGTGTGTGTGTGTGTGTGTGTGTGTGTGTGTGTGTGTGTTTGTGTGTTTGATGGGGGGGGGGGGGATTAGATTACTATCGATTAAACTTAATAAAAACATTTCTACCTTTCCGTAAACACAATGGTTGGAAACGGAAACACAACAGGTTGCCCACCTCATGGAGAGCCGTGGCACACGTCAGCTGTTGTCTTGGTGGGTCTGCGTGGCAGGCACCGCTGGCGGGGGGCGCTGAGCCCGGGGCCGGAGCCAGAGACGGAGGCAGGATCACGCAGACCAGATCCCCAGACACGAGGCCAGCCGAGGAGAGAGTCTGGCCCGTGTCTGACAGCGGCTCCTTGCCGTTGAGTGACAGGGTGAACTCTGTGTCTGGACTGGGAACAGGAGGACGGAACAACGCACACATTTACCGAGCCGAACACAATGTATGATAAATATCCTCCACGATTAGGCTGTTTCACATATTTTCTTCCTATCCGGCATTCTGGGCTTTCATAGAATTATAATTCATTGATAAAGCATCAGCTTTTCCCAGTGTTGTATTCCTTTTAAGAAATGTCTAGTTATGGTAAGGAAAGAGATATGTGCCGAATGCTTAAAGGTCCCATGGCATGCTACTTTATGGATGCTTTGATATAGATATTAGTAGGCCCCAAACACAATATTTGAAGACGTTCCCAAAATACAGCCGTGGTGAAGAATTACAGCCACCTCGAGCCAGTCGCACATTGAGCTTTCACCAAATGCGCTGTTTCGGTGTCTGTAGCTTTAACGCAATTGAGGAGGAGAGAGGCGGGTCAAGGAGGAGGGTGGGGGTGTGGCCCTGAGCAGCTTGCAGCCACGGTACCATGCGCTCTGTTTACAGTGGATGTATCGCAATGGCGAGGCGCACACAGCCTTTAGCCGTGTTGTGTAAATATTCTAGAACACACGGGAGTCCTGGAACTCTATATCTAAATATTATCATATAGCCTACATAGATATCTATATCATATAATATATATTATCACGGCCAAAAACTGTGTGAGCCTCCAGACGATATTATGAATCTCAAACAACCTCGTCGGGTTCTCCGACGTGTCTGGTTCTTCAACTTCCACATCAATCTGAAGTAGACTGAAACGCACGCTGCCTGCGGTGGTGCTTCACGGCGGTAGTGCCTCGCACCAACCGGTGGCAGGCAGCATGTCGCAGTTCATGTACTTCAGGGAGTCAAAGCCAAAGTTCCTTTCCCCAAATTCCTTCTCAACCATGGCTGAGATAACCCCAACTACAGTCTCGTTGTGGAAACACAAGAGACGTCAAAGAACCGACGTGTTATGCGCCATAACACCAACAGCAAACACTTGCGTCGTGTCTTATTGGCGGGCCAAATTCTCTGGGCGGGCAAGGCAGGGAAAGGGGAGGTGCTTAGATCCCTTATGACACATATGGGACCACATTCCAAATCAGCGCACTTGAGCCTCAGTTTTTTCAAAGGCGAGCAGAACACCTAGTGCTCGTTTTACACCAAACGCAAGTTTTAGCCACTGGGGGACCATAGGCAGGCTATAGGAACTCATATTTATGTTAGAAAACCTCATAAAGTGAGATTTTCATTACATGGGACCTTTAAACGTCAAGTGTGGGGATGTGGTGGTGACATCTAGCGGTGAGGTTATAGATTGCAACCAACTGAAACTAGACGCTAGTATTCAGATTCATAAATAGTAATTAGCTATTAAGTCTGTAAAACTACAGGTCCTATCTTAAATAGCAATTTTATGATAAAATATTAAACCGTTTTCTCAAGATCCGATTGACCTTTCAGGGAAACATGCAAGTAAACGCAACATGACGTAAACAAAGATTCTGGGATATATTATAATATGTGACTTTGGTGACAACATTATTGAAATCTCCATCGATGAGCGTTGACTACAGATATGCCAGGGTCATTTTGAAACCAAGAGCTGGTTGAAATGTAACGTATTGCAGCTTTAACTCCATCACGGTGATGGGTGTCTCACCTCAGACCCTGCGACGGCAGCAGCACCTCCCGGATCCGGATGGTGAGCTCCGTTAAGGAGGCTCCGTCGGCCCCCTCCTCCAGCTCCACCCGGTAGGTCTGCTTATTGATACGGACGCGGAGCTTCATGCTAAACGTCGTGGACACATATTGCATTACATATCATCACATACCTATTCGTGATCAAAGCATACAGAGATGACGTACTAGAAGCGTTGTGTCTGCGTTAAAGAAAACATCCTGTGATCGGTCACGTACGTTTAAACTCGACGGGTGGTTCGACGACGTCCATGCGGGGGTTTGTTTTGTCTGTCCTGAAGTTTTACAAAGTATCTATGGTCGGAGGCTGCGTAAACACACAGCCAGACGTACTTTCGTTATAGATCTTCCGGTCTTGTTTTCCCGGGGTTGTCCAATCAGCGAACGGAAAAGCCAACTGCTTCCGGTAGCTGAATGTTGCATGTTCAGATGTCCCCATTCCAGGAAGACTGACTTTAACTAGAGCCCCTCTCCGTTCCTATTAGACATTCTCTGCTAAAACTTACCAAGAAGTCTGTTTGAGACAACAACCATAAGATACAACAGTTCATAGCAAATCATCCAATCCCTCATGAATCATATCACATTTGAACGATTACAGCAAACATCATCTTTAGATTTATGTATTAATGCTTATATTTGTTCCATGTAGTTTTTTAACTATCTTTCATAAATGCCTGCTCAATTCCTGAATTTTGTCTTAAACCCTTCACATGTATGCTAATTAATTGTCATTTTATTTCAAAATTAGTTAACTTCTTTAATTAATTAATTAAAGCAGAAAAGTATGACCCTCAACCATCTATCAACAGTTCATTTCAACAAGATGAACCTTCAGTTATGTTTGTGTGACTAATTGAACTGTTCTACTTTTGTTACTTATATTTATGCCACATTCAATACATTGCATCAGAGATCGATATTGGGTAATTAGTGGAGTCATTTCTATCGTTAAAGCTCATAAATGATTCAGTACTTTACACACAGGACCCTTTGGACGAGTAACGCCTTGTTGCTGGTGTCTCCTTATGCGCAGTTATGCTCAGAGAAAAAACAACTCATTGATTGGTGATGATACATTTCTTTATTCATTCTTAAGATTTATGATGGTATAGTGCACCAAGTTTCTAATAAACACAAGAGGATATGGCAAAAACTACAGTTTTCTTTTATTCTTTCCATGTGGATATCTCAAAGGTCGTACTGATATAAGGACCGGACACAACCTTTCTCTGTCAGTAAGACACTCCGCTGATAAAACACTAAAGTAGAATCAATTTAATAACATTAGGGTAAATTTGGGGTTACCATTGATATTATATATATATGATAGCCTATATCAGATATAAATATTATTATTTTATTTTACTTTAATTAATCCCCACGGGGAAATTCCTTCTGTGCATTGAACCCATCAGCTGCTAGGAGGTAGGAGCTGAGAGCTGGTACCTAGGAGGTAGGAGTTGAGAGCTGGTACCTAGGAGGTAGGAGCTGAGAGCTGGTACCTAGGAGGTAGGAGCTGAGAGCTGGTACCTAGGAGCGGGCCGTGGGCTGCCTGCCTCACAGGGCGGGGCCTGGGCACGACCTCCAGGGAGGAGCCAGCCCGTCTCTTGGTCATGGACAGGAAAGGAGTGTCAACAGAAACAATTTGAGGTGCTGGAGGAAACCGGAGCTCTCGCAGCTGGGGATGGTGGTACTGGTACCACTACTGCCAATACTACTAATACTACTAATAATACTACCACTACTACTACTACTGCTACTACTACTGCTGCTACTACTACTAATGCAACTAATAATAATGAAAAATAATAATAACTACTGCAGAATTCTAGCATGTGATTAATGAGAGCATTTCATTCTCTAAATGTTCTCAGCCTGGGTGGAACTCCTTGGAGCCCTGTTGCTAGATGACTAAAGGTATATTTCAATACACAAAGAGCAGAACACTGCGATGACCTCCCTCTCATATCTTGCTGGGCTGGTCCTTGTGAAACACCTGTCCGTCCTCGAGAACCCAGCTGATATTTGCCCCAGTCACACCCACCTCGGACAGTTTGGCATGGAGCTGGGGGACAGACACAAGGTGTTAGTAGTCATGTTACTTCTCATTTATTTCCACGTTTTAGCCCATCTGTGTTTTATGGTTTCGATGTTTCTGTCTTCATATTTGATGTTATCGTGAAGTGACCAAGATTCAAAAAGACTTACTCTTACACATACATACATACATACATACATACATACATACATACATACATACATACATACATACATACCTGTTCCAAAATCTGGCGTTCCACCTCAGGATCCCTCATTTCGGCTTCAGTGCTGATCTTCAACTTGAAGGTTGAGCGTTTCTTTTGAAGTATCTGGCAGGCGAAGTTATAGAAAAGGCCACATTCCTCATCAAAAAAATGCCCTGAGGTGACAGACATTTTTACACAACGTGGAGCAACGGGACCTCCAGAGCTGTTTGGTTCTCCTGGTCCCCAATTCAAGAAAGTGGCACTACTTCCGTCAGACCAGAGGGACCACGGGTATCTGTGGAGACCAATCCATTTATGTTGAGTTGAAAGTGCCGATATTTTGTCGTTCTCAGTCGCGTTGGGCACACTGGCCAGGTCCGTGTAGTGGGACCGGCAGTATTGCAACGCCTCGTACCAAGTCATTGGGTTTGGGACCAAGATGTGGTGGGGCTCTTCATCTAAAACAGAATGAGGTGGAAAAAGGGAAAGGAATCAGATAACGTTACATCTCTGTCAATATTCTTCTAATCTATACCCTAATTAAACATGGCTAAGGTGAGCAGAATATCTTATATCTGTTATCAATTTGTGCCTATAATCCTCTTTTACTAGCACTGCTAAAACATTATTAAAAACTAAAAGTAACTTAAAAAATGCACCTCACCATCAAAGCAAACTGCATGACGTTGGTGGGAGCACAACAAATCGTACCAGTTGCCTGAAGCGAGCAAGGCGGTACAATTATCTTTGTTTTCCTTGAACAATGGATTAAGACCATTCCACCTTCCATAGTTTTGGCCAAATTTGTAGTCCTGGTCTCCGAGGGACCACTTCCAACGGGTGCGGTCATCATAAAGTCCGATCCACATGAAGTCGTCGTCGTGATTAAAGCCCGTTCTGGACTCTTGCAGGTGCTGGAGGTCCGCTACGTTGTCTACGGTGGCCAGGTCCCCATTCCGCTCCCTGCAGTTTTGCTGAGCATCGGTCCAGCTCAGCTTCTGGTCCTCGTAGAAGTAGGATTTGATAGGAGGAAGGGCATGGTGGCTCAGGAACAGCCCTGTAAGGAAAACCATTACAGACGGACAGCAGACAAATATATATCGTTATTCCAATTCAATATTAGCATGGGTTTGAGACCCCCAGTGGCAATCAAAGAACTCTCAACATTATATGAAAAATTGAAGCTGTGCGAAACAACTTGGATGGTGTCAGCATAGATACTGGACTGAGGCAAGTCACAACTTTCTCATGCAACTATAATAATTAGTACTGACATCCCTCTGTGACCGTTTTAATTTTCTGAGTAAGTCTAAGCAGGCAGAGTGCGGTAAGATAGTTAAAAACTAAGAAAGATAGAAATACACACTGACAAACAAACAAGTCTGACCTGAAAGACAGAAGAGTAGTATGGCCTCCTGCATACTGTAATAAAAAACATTTCAGTTGAACATCAGTTGAAACCTTGAGCATTAACAATTGACTGCAAACACTGCAATTACATACAGCATGACCATCACACACAGCTTGAAATAAATGTGTTGAATACCGAGATCATCCACTCGCTCATGAAAATATATCGGAGGTCACCAAGTGTTTTGTCCTACCTGTGTTGCGTTCTATCAGCCTCTTTATTAATTCAAACCCTTTGATGTGATTCTTGAGGAATATCTGACTGTAGTATGCAACATATGTCTAGCTTTTGATTCTTATATTGAATGCTTATGCTAAACCATCCAAATTATTTTGAGTGACGACTGAGATTTGCATGCATACGAAAATCTAGCGAAAGGAAGAACAATATGTTTTCCTGCGTCCTGTAACAAAAAACATCTTTCCCTTCATACCCACAACATTTCAGACAGGTTGACAGGATTATCGAGGATCTATAGGCCTATCGATCAATCGACCAATCCATGAACATCAATCCATCTATAATGAACCTATCTATCCTTCCTTCTGTCACTATTCCAGTTGAAACTGATTTGTGAATGATGCAAAATAATTTAAACTTGAGCTTAAAAGTGTCGCATCCATTTAGGAAATCCCTTAATTCTAAATTTGTTTTAGGCCTACAGCTTGAAAAAAGGTCTGCCTTCTGTGAAGATGCACCACAACGTTTTCCGTTGTATATCTCTTCCCAAGAACATTAAGATTAGAGGATTTGTATGCTCAGGATATTTTTTTAGTAAGAAATGATGTTGTTGACAGGTTCACATACAGACGCGCATTACTTTTGTGATATATATAACACCTGGAAAAACACAAACACAAAGTTGTTGAACTGGATACAATTTTGTTTGCTCACCCAAACCTGCTAAGATCAGGATTAAAGAGAGTAGTCAAATTGTCACGATCTCTTCCCAAGAGATCTTTGCCATAATCACTGGCAAAGAAATGGTTCAGAAGTACTACAATGAATTGGATCAAAATGGTAAGCATTAGTTATGAAATAGTTCTCTATTAAATAGTTAACAATTAAAGCGTTTGAAATGAAATGGTGGCAATACAATGACCATTCAGCTCATTCAGATGTTAGCGATGAACTTTCCTTTATTCGCATGTCATATTTGGTCTGTCCACCGTCGCCCCCTGGTGGTCGCCTACCTCCACGGCCAAGGCCCTGCCGCCTGCCGCCTGCCTCCTGCACTGAGGCTACTGGACGCGCCCTCCATTGTGTCGACTTCAGAGGAAAGGACTTCAGACGGAGAGCCCATTCTGATATGCTTGACATTGCAGCGTTTCTCCAGGATCCACCCCACGGTGTGTGCTGATGGTGAAGCTCCGATTGAGCAGCGATGTACCAAATTGTGCAGTTACTCAAGTGTCTAAGCAGCTTTTTGTTCTCTGATAATGATTGGTTGTGAATTTTTTTTGCATTATTCGATCTCTCACCTTTCAGTTAATTAAATCAGAAAGATGATAAGACGCGTCATTTTCTCACAGTGTATTTCTTATTATGTATCGTTATAATAATTATAATAATTATTATTATATGTAACAATATTATATGGAAAAATACAATAATAAATTGACTATTCACGAGTTCCAAACAACAATATACGTCTCCAACCAAAGTAGCACTGCAGAGCTCACTTCCCCCAGTTTCTCCTTGAAATAGGCTATATATTTTACATTATTTGAATCATCAGACATGAATATATTACATCAGAGATCGATATTGGGTAGATGGGTAAGTGTCAGTCATTTCAGATGTAAAAGCACATCAATGATTCGGTCCGTTACACACAGGACCCTTTGGACGAGTGACGCCTTGTTGCTGGTGTCCCCTTGTGCGCTCAGAGAAAAAACAACTCATTGATTGGTGATGATACATTGCTTTATTCATTCTGAAGATTGATACTTGTATATATATAGTGAATCATATTTCTAATAAACACAAGAGGACATAATGGCAAAAACTACAGTTTTCTTTCCATGTTGATATCTCAAACATCATAATGATATAAGGACTGGACACAACCTTTCGTTGTCAACAAGACACTCCGCTGAAAAGAGACTAAAGTAGAATAAATTAAATGACATTACAATTAATTTGGGGTTACCACTGATATCAGCAATAATAAGATTGATATGATATATCTGATACAAATATTTTTTGTATTGTTTTTACTTTAATTAATCCCCACGGGGAAATTCCTTCTCTGCATTGAACCCATCAGGTGCTAGGAGGTAGGAGCTGAGAGCTGGTACCTAGGAGGTAGGAGCTGAGAGCTGGTACCTAGGAGGTAGGAGCTGAGAGCTGGTACCTAGGAGCGGGCAGTGGGCTGCCTGCCTCACAGGGCGGGGCCTGGGCACGACCTCCAGGGAGGAGCCAGCCCGTCTCTGGGTCATGGACAGGAAAGGAGTGTTACCAGAAACAATTTGTGGTGCTGGAGGAAACCGGAGCTCTCGCAGCTGGGGGTGGTGGTACTGGTACCACTACTGCCCATACTACTAATACTACTAATAATACTACCACTACTACTACTACTGCTACTAATAATAATGAAAAATAATAATAACTACTGCAGAATTCTAGCATGTGATTAATGAGAGCATTTCATTCTCTAAATCTTCTCAGCCTAAGGGTGGATCTCCTTGGAGCCCTGTTGCTAGATGACTAAAGGTATATTTCTAAACACAAAGAGCAGAACACAGCGATGGCCTCCTCTCATGTCTTGCTGGGCTGGTCCTTGTGAAACACCTGTCCGTCCTCGAGAACCCAGCTGATATTTGCCCCAGTCACACCCACCTCGGCCAGTTTGGCATGGAGCTGGTGGACAGACACAAGGTGTTAGCAGTCATGGTTACTTCTCATTTATTTCCACGTTTTAGCCCATCTGTGTTTTATGGTTTCGATGTTTCTGTCTTCATATTTGATGTTATCGTGAATGGGTAAGAGACCAAGATTCTAATAGACTTACTCTTACACATGCATACATACCTGTTCCAAAATCTGTCGTCCCACCGCAGGATCCGTCATGTCGGCTTCAGTGCTGATCTTCAACTTGAAGATTGAGCGCTGTTCCAGTTTTCTCTGGCAGGCGAAGTTATGCAAAAAGCCACATTCCCCATCAAGAAAACTCCCTGAGGTGACAGACAATTTTGCACAACGTGGAGAAACGGAGCCACCATAGTTGTTTGGTTCACCTTGTGCCCAATTCAAGAAGGTTGCGCTACTGCCGTCAGACCAGTGGGACCACGGATGTCTGTGGAGACCAATCCATGATGATTGTGGATTAAGTGCCAATACTTTGCCGTTCTCAGCCGCGTTGCGCACAATGGCCAGGTCAGTGTAGTGAGACCGGCAGTATTGCAACGCCTCGTACCAAGTCATTGTGTTTTGGACCACAATGTAGTTGGACTCTTCATCTAAAACAGAATGAGGTGGAAGAGAGGAAAGGAATCAGATTAAGACTACATCTCTGTCAATATTCTTCTAATCTATACCCTAATTAAACATGGCAAAGGTAAGCAGAATATCTTATATCTGTTATCAATTTGTGCCCATAATCCTCTTTTACTAGGACTGCTAAAACATGAATAAAAACCAAAAGTAATAAAAACAATGCCCCTCACCATCAAAGCAAACTGCAGCTTTTAGATTGTAGCACAACGTATCGAACCAGCTACCTGAAGGGGTAGTGCCTGTACAATTCTCTTCGTTATTCCAGAAGTCTGGGTCAGGACCATACCACGTTCCATAGTTTTGGCCAATTTTGTAGTCTTGGTCTCCGAGGGACCACTTCCAACGGGTGCGGTCATCATGAAGTCCGATCCACATGAAGTCGTTGTCGTAATTAAAGCCTGTTCTGGACTCCTGCAGGTGCTGGAGGTCCACTACGTTGTCTACGGTGGCCAGGTCCGCATTCCGCTCCCTGCAGTGTTGCTGAGCATCGGTCCAGCTCAGCTTCTGGTCCACGTAGTAGTAGGATTTGATAGGAGGCAAGGCATGGTGGCCCAGGAAGAGTCCTGCAGGAGAAACCATTCCCAGCACACACATATATATATGTATTACAATTCAATATTAGCATAGGTTTGAGACCTCAATGGCAATATAGGAACTCTCAACATTATAAGAAAGATTGAAGCTGTGCGTAACAACTTGGTGTCAGCAGTAGGATACTGGACTGAGGTAAGTCACAACTTTCTCATTCAATTATAAGAATTAGTACTACCTTCTCTCAGTGCCCGTTTTAATTTTCTGAGTAAGACTAAGCAGGCAGAGTGCGTGTACGTAGCAATAAATGAAGAAGGCTAGAAACAGCCAATAACAGAAATAGACACTGACAAACACACAAACAAGTCTGACCTGAAAGACAGAAGAGTAGTATGGCCTCCTGCATCCTGTAACAAAAAACATTTAAGTTGAACATCAGTTGAAACCTTGAGCATTAAAAATTGTCAGCAAAAACTGCAAGCACATACAGCATGACCATCACACACAGCCAGACTTAAATGTGTTGACATGCCTAGATCATGTATCCACTCGCTCATGAAAAATTACATATCTGATCGGAGGTCACAAATGTTTTGTCCTACCTGTGTTGCGTTTTATCAGCTTTGTCATTAAATCAAACCCTTTGATGCGATTCTTGAAGAATAGCTGACTGTAGTATGCAACCTATGTCTAGATTTTGATTCTTATATTGAATGCTTATGCTAAGCCATCCAAATTATTTTGAGTGACAACTGAGATTTGCTTGCATATGAAATTCTAGCGAAAGGAAAAGCAAAATGTCTTCCTGCGTCCTGTAACAAAAAACAGGGTATGGAAAGGGTTAAACATACTTCACTTCATACACACAACGTTTCAGACTGGGTCACAGGATAACCGAGGATCTATATCGATCCATCGACCAATGCATGTACATCAAACCATCTATAATGAACCTATCTATCCTTCCTTCTATCACCATTCCAGCCCACACAGCTGTATGCTGAATGATGCAAAGGAATTTAAATTTGGGCTTGAGTGTCGCTTTCATTCGGGAAATCCCTTAATTCCAAATTTGTTTTACAGCTTAAGGAAAGGTTGGCCTTCTGTGAAGATGCAATAAAAGGTTTTCCATGGTAAATCTCTGCCTAAGAACATTTTGATGAAAGGATTTTAATGCTCAGGATTTTAGCAAGTAATTATGTTGTTGACAGGTTCACATACAGACGCGCATACTGACTAGGCTGTTCTTCCTGCAACATTTGTCGTTGAAGGCTGTGCTTTTGCTCCCTCTCCCGGCATTTATACTGCATTCATTGTCTTATTTCGTTGTGACCGCTAGCCCTCAACTGGTGATGGCAGTGCCCTCGCTCCCAGCATAGGTGTGACTTGTAGTTGGTAGCAGAGTATTCATTATTTTTTTCTGTGTGATTTTGCTGGTTGTCACCATGGTTGGCGACCACTCTTGATCGGCCTCTATGGCTTCCCTGCAGCTTGAGGATGGCCATTATTTGTTTCCCTCATGCCTTGGCCTCGGGCACCTGAAGGAGGGTCTTTCGGATGATCCCTGCATGAACTGCAGTATTACGCCTCAGGCAGGGAGAGTTGCTAGACTGGCCGAGGTGGAACAACGGTCGGGCCTCGTTTCAGTTGCCCCGAGCCCAGCGACGTAATCCAGCTCAGGGCGGTCGATCTAAACGTCGGGCTGCTGAGACCGCCGGCCCCACTTCCAGGAAGAAGGTTAGGGAGTCCGGGCTTGCCTCCAAGGTGGGCCAATCAACAGCGGAGCTCGAAAACATGACGTCCCTCTTCCTGGCCTTTCACGCTGAGACTGGTGCAGGGGAGCCAGGTGCTCATGCTCCTCCGGCAGCCGCCTTGGAGCCGGAGGAAAATGTGCTTTCTGTGGCAGCGTTAGCTACCGAGTTTGCTGAGTATGAGCCGGATGGGGTCCCACAGGATGTAGCCTCCCGTGCCTCCGCAGTGGGCTCCCGTCCTCCGACCCGCAGCTCTACTGGTGCTTCTGAGGACAACTGAATGGGAGCCATCATTCATATGGCCCTGGCTCGTCTGCAGCTAGACGTGCCACAACCTCAGCCGGCTCAGGCCAGTGCTTTCTTCAGGCGTGGCCCAGCCCCCACCAGCTTTACCGTGCCTCCATCGGAGGAGTATCTGGGGGAGTTGCATGCATGCTGGAGGGATTCTAGAGCCCTCTCTCATGCTTTATCTGACTGTCGGACCCTGGCAGCCATGCAGGATGCACCCAAGTTTGGCTTGGACCGCATGCCAGCAGTTGAGCCGACTATAGCTGCTCTAAATTCTTCGCCTGATTTGGCTCTGAAACCGGATGTGAGGTGTCCCCAGTGTCGGGTTACGGATGACCTGCTCTCCAAAGCCAAGGTCGCAGCGGCACGCATGGGACGCATAGGCAATTGTCCCACCTGATGCCCGCTCTGACAGCATCCCTGCAGGAAGTTGCAGTGGATGCTCCGGCCAATGATTTCAGCTACGCTTCTCTGCAGGCATTCGCGCTGATGTCCAGAGAATTGGGGCGGTTGATGTCCGCTCTCGTCCAGGCTCGCCGCCAGGTTTAGTTGGCAGTCTCCTCTCACTGAGGCGTGCAGGAGAACCCTCCGCAGTGTTCAAGTGGAACTTGGGGAGCTTGGGGAGCGGATCTGCAGCTCTAGAGGCGCTTGAGCGCACAGTCCAAGCCAGAAAGACTCACCAGTAGCTATCCGTGCTTCAAAGGAGTGTGCCTCCTCCTAGCAGGCCTAGAAGTTCTTCAGCTCTCACCCACAGGCTCACCCCAGTGGCTACCTCAGGTCTCAGCGCCCACGACCACAGCCTGCTGAGCAGCAGGCACAGGCCTTTCGGGCCCCTGAGCGACTGCCCTCGGGGCAACCTCAGGTCTCATATACTGCCCGTCGTTCCATCAAAGCCACAAGGGGCCCGTGGTTGCTTTCAACCCTGACCCAAGGGTACAGACTTCAGTTCCGACGCCGGCCCCTAGCCTGTGGCCGGGTCAAGATGACCATCATACCCGACCCGGCAAAAGCCCAAACCCTCTCCAAGGAGTTGTCCGCCCTCCTGGACAAGGGTGCCATCGAGCCAGTAGATCCCCTGTTGCAACCCGGGGGGCTCTACTCGACTTACTTTCTGGTAACGAAGAAAGACGGCGGACTCCGTCCTATCCTCGACTTGAGGGGTCTCAACAGGTTCCTGAAGGTCCTGAGGTTCCACATGCTAAGGACTGCAGAGGTTCTGCGTACAGCTGCCAGAGGGGAGTGGTTTACATCAGTAGACCTGAAGGATTCCTACTTTCACGTTCCCATTGCAGCACACCACAGACAGTTTCTGCGGTTTGCTTTTCAAGGCCGTCTTTTTCAGTTCAAGATGCTCCCATTCGGCCTCTCCTTTTCCTCAAGGGTGTTCACCAGGTGTGTGGCGGCAGCCCTCTCACCTCTGCAGTCGCGGAGCATGACGATCCTGCCATATCTGGACGACTGGCTCCTCTGTGCGCGATCCCAGACTCTGGAAACGACTGTTCTTTTCTCCCATGTGGCCCACCTGGGTCTCCGGATGAATCTCACGAAGAGTTGCCTGGTTCCATCGCAGAGCACAGTCTTTCTCGGGGTGTCTCTTGATGCAGTCGCCATGAAGGCCTGTCCGTCGCCACAACGGGTAGACGACGTCCTCCGCCTCCTTCTCCTACTCCGGGAAGGCAGGCAGCTGCGTTCTGTGGAGCTTTTGCGCCTCCTAGGGAAACTGTCTGCTGCTGCAAATGTGGTTCCCTTTAGGACTGCTGTCGCTACGTCCCCTCCATAGGTGGCTGCACTGCTTTCATCTGGATGTCGGGTGGCACCGGCACAGGAGACTCAAGGTGTCACGCTGTTGCCTTCCTGCTCTGGCTCCGTGGAGGGACGGATCGTTTCTTCTCCAGGGCATGCTCATGGGTTCCATTGCATCCCGTCGGGAAACCATCACAACAGCTGCCTCCCTCTCGGCCTGGGGGGCTGCGTAGCAGAGCCGGACAGCTCAGGGCTGTGGCCATGCTCGGGTTCGCTCAGAGCATATCAATGTTCCGGAGCTGCGGGCTGTGCACAGGGCATTGTCGTTTTTTCTTCCCTTCCTGGGAGGCCGGCATGTGCGGTCGGACAATGTCTCGGCCGTTCCTCACATAAACCACCAGGGAGGCACCAGGTCTGCACGGCTGTGGCAGGCATCCCGGGGACCTCCTGTTGTGGGCAGCACCACGCCTAGCCAGCCTGAGAGCAATGTATTTACCTGGGGTACAGAATCAGGCTGCAGACTTACTCTCCCGTTGCAAGCCGACGCCGGGGGAGTGGCGGATTCATCCGGAGGTGGTTTTCCACCTATCCCTTCGATTTTTCCGACGCTACATAGGGTCCTCCAGCAGGGTCACAGACTGCTGTTGGCCAGTCTGTGGCCAACCCCTTCTGGCCAGGGAGAACATGGTTTCCACTGCTGCGCAGGCTCTGTAGCAGCTCTGTAGCGCCTTCCCGACAGGAAGGATCTTCTATCTCAGTTACAGGGCCAGATCTGGCATCCCGACCCTCGGTGCCTGCAGCTATGGGTCTGGTCGTTGTAGGGCCCAACCCGCTGCTGACAGAGTGTTCAGAGGATGTCTGCAATACCGTACTGAACGCCAGGGCGCCTTATACCCGGGCGCAGTATGAGAATAGGTGGCAGCTGTTTACTGCATGGTGTTCAGACAGGGCTGAGGACCCTGTGCATTGTTCAGTTCCAATGATTTTGGAGTTCCTCCAGTCACTGCTGGCTGGAGGCCGGTCCCCAGCTACTCTGAGGGTATACGTGGCAGCCATTTCCTCTCGACATGCTCAGGTGGATAATGACGCAGTGGAGGGCCTCAGATTGGTGTCCTTTTTTTCTGAAGGGTGCGTTGCAGTGATGACCCCCATGAGCACAGCGTGTCCCAGCATGGGATCTGCACCTGCTTCATGCTCTGTCCGTGAGCGACTTATGTCTGAGGTGGACCTCAGATGGCTCAGGGGCTACCCTCTTTGCATTGTGGACGTCATCACCCAGAGAAAAATTGTCTCAATCATAGAAATGGTTCAGAATGAAGTACTTAGCAATGAATTGGTTCCCAATGGTAAACAGTTATGAAAATAGTTCACTATCAAATGGTTAACAATTAAAGAGTTTGAAATGAAATGGTGGCAATACGATGGTCATTCTGCTCATTCAGATGTTAGCGATGAACTTTCCTTTATTCGCATGTTAAAAGTTTGGTCTGTCCACCGTCGCCCTCTGGTGGTCGCCTGCCTCCACGGCCAAGGTCCAGCCGCCTGCTTCCTGCACTGAGGCTACTGGACGCGCCCTCCATGTGTCGACTTCAGAGGAAAGGACTTTGGGGTTGTTCAGACGGAGAGCCCATTCTGATCTGCTTGACATTGCGGCGTTTCTCCAGGATATAACCCACGTTGTGTGCTGATGGTGAAGCTCCGTCGGAGCAGTGATGTACCGAATTGTGCAGTTACTCAAATGTCTAAGCAGCTTTTTGTTCTCTGATAATGATTGGTTGTGATTTTTTTTTACATTATTCGATCTCTCACCTTTCAGTTAATTAAATAAGAAAGATGATAAGACGCGTCATTTTCTCACACTGTATTTCTTACTATGTATTGTTATAATAATAATAATAATTATATGTAATAATATTATATGCAAAAATACAATAATAAATTGACTATTCACGAGTTCCAAACAACAATATACGTCTCCAACCAAAGTAGCACTGCAGAGCTCACTTCCCCCAGTTTCTCCTTGAAATATATATTTTACATTATTTGAATCATCAGACATGAATATATCACATCAGAGATCGATATTGGGTAATAAGTGTCAGTCATTTCAGATGTAAAAGCACATCAATGATTCGGTCCGTTACACACAGGACCCTTTGGACGAGGACCAAACCCTATAGGAAAAACAACTCATTGAATGGTGATGATACATTACTTTATTCATTCTTAAGATTGATACTTGTATAGTGATTCATATTTCTAATAAACACAAGAGGACATAATGGCAAAAATTACAGTTTTCTTTCCATGTTGATATATCAAACATCATAATGATATAAGGACTGGACACAACCTTTTCTTTGCCAACAAGACACTCCGCTGATAAGAGACCAAAGCAGAATAAATTAAATGCCATTACAATTAATTTGGGGTTACCACTGATATCAGCAATAATAAGATTGATATGATATATCTGATACAATTTGGGGGCCTGGGCACGACCTCCAGGTAGGAGCCAGCCCGTCTCTTGGTCATGGACAGGAAAGGAGTGTTTACAGAAACAACTTGTTGTGCTGGAGGAAACCGGAGCTCTCGCAGGTGGGGGTGGTGGTACTGTACTACGACTAGTACAACTAATACTACTACTACTACTACTACTACTACTACTAATACAACTAATAATAATAACTGTTGCAAAATTCTAGCATGTGATTAATGAGAGCATTTTATTATCTAAATGTTCTCAGCCTAAGGGTGGATCTCTTTGGAGCCCTGTTGCTAGATGACTAAAGGTATATTTCAATACACAAAGAGCAGAACGCAGCGATGACCTCCTCTCATGTCTTGCTGGGCTGGTCCTTGTGAAAGACCTGTCCGTCCTCGAGAACCCAGCTGATATTTGTACCAGTCACACCCACCTCAACCAGTTTGGCATGGAGTTGGGGGACAGACACAAGGTGTTAGCAGTCATGGTTACTCCTCATATATTTACATGTTTTAGCCCGTCTGTGTTTTATGGTTTCGATGTTTCTGTCTTCATATTTGATGTTATTGTGAATGGGTAAGAGACCAAGATTCTAATAGACTTACTCTTACACATACATACATACCTGTTCCAAAATCTGTTGTCCCACCACAGGATCTGTCATGTCGGCTTCAGAGCTGATCTTCAACTTGAAGATTGAGCGTTGTTTTGGTTTTCTCTGGCAGGCGAAGTTATACCAATAGTCACATTCCTGGTCAATAAAACTCCCTGAGGTACCATAAATTGCTGCACAACGTGGAGAAACGGAGCCACCATAGTTGTTTGGTTCACCTTGTGCCCAATTCAAGAAGGTTGACCTACTTCCGTCAGACCAGTGGGACCACGGATGTCTGTGGAGACCAATCCATGATGATTGTGGATTAAGTGCCAATAATTTGCCGTTCTCAGCCGCGTTGCGCACAATGGCCAGGTCAGTGTAGTGAGACCGGCAGTATTGCAACGCCTCGTACCAAGTCATTGGGTTTTGGACCAAGATGTAGTTGGACTCTTCATCTAAAACAGAATGAGGTGGAAGAGAGGAAAGGAATCAGATTAAAACTACATCTATGTCACTATTATTCTTATCTATACCCTAATTAAACATGGCAAAGGTAAGCAGAATGTCTTATATCTGTTTTCAATTTGTGCCCATAATCCTCTTTTACTAGTACTGCTAAAACATGAATAAAAACCAAAAGTAATAAAAACAATGCCCCTCACCATCAAAGCAAACTGCAGCTTTTAGATTGTGGCACAACGTATCGAACCAGCTACCTGAAGGGGTAGTGCCTGTACAATTCTCTTCGTTATTGAAGAAGTTTGGGTCACTACCATGCCACGTTCCATAGTTTTGGCCAATTTTGTAGTCTTGGTCTCCGAGGGACCACTTCCAACGGGTGCGGTCATCATAAAGTCCGATCCACATGAAGTCTTCGTCGTAATTAAAGCCCGTTCTGGACTCTTGCAGGTGCTGGAGGTCCGCTACGTTGTCTACGGTGGCCAGGTCCGCATTCCGCTCCCTGCAGTGTTGCTGAGCATCGGTCCAGCTCAGCTTCTGGTCCACATAGTAGTAGGATTTGATAGGAGGAAAGGCATGGTGGCCCAGGAAGAGCCCTGCAGGGGAAAACAACACACACACGCACACGCACACACACACACACACACACACACACACACACACACACACACACGCACAAAATAGTTATTACAATATTAACAAGGGTTAGAGATCCCCGGTGACAATCAAAGGCTGAGGTGAGAGCCACAGCAGTGCAACAACCGCAAACATCCCAGCATTGTGGCTAGATGTCCTTGTTGTTAATTAATGTCGGCACAAGAACACCTTGTTAGTGTCCCCTTGTGACCTTCGCTAATTGTATTTGTAAAACTCTGCATGTTGGCCTGTTGCAACTCTGCCGTTACAACTGTGCAACCCAGTCGCCAAGAAAAAACGTCCACGGTGTACGTTTCCATGAACACTGGAAACGTACACCGTGGACGTTAAATAGCGTGTTATACCTACAGTATCCACGTGTGCCGCTGTGGAGGCGGGTTTCGGGGTTTGGGTTTCACGGCTTTCGCGGCAAATTGTGGACACGATTGTTTAGGGGGGGGGGGGAGACTGTTGTTGACCGGGGAGGGGGGGGGGGGGGGGGAAGACACGTTTGTTGAGGGGGGGGGGGGGAACACACGAACAATGTTAATAGAACACACAACCACATAACATCCCGAACCCATTAACCCCACTTAATCCTAACAACAAAACAAGTTAACAAAAGAATCATAATGTGAATGGGAATATTCTATAAATCTCTTGATATCATCTTTCGTCTCAACACTTCTGCTGCAGCCATTCGGAGTGAGACTAAGTCTCACTCCGAGAACCTTAAAATATGAATCAATCCATTAGAAGTATGAAAATATCTTCCCGGTGGTGCAACAGAGCAAACAAGGTGTCCTTTGACATCTACGTTTCGAGACGATTGCAACAGTGCCACACATGATCATATTTGAATATGTTTCGGGGTAGTAATTAGCTGTCGATTTTGGAGGCCTTTATCAATAATGACCAGCTATAGATTTGCTTTCCGATGGAGATTTTTGACAAATTACATGTTAATTAGCATCTACACTAGGGATCGACCGATACGGATTTTTTAGGGCCGATACGATACCGATATTTTTTCATCAGCCTTAGCCGATACGCCGATACGCCGATACCGATATTTAGAGCCGATACTACTTTTTTTTTTTTTTTTTTTTTGCTCCCTCAATCATAAAAATTACACTGATAACAAATGTTACAAGTCTCAATTAAAAAAAAGGAACATTTATTGAACTTAAAAAACTATATTTAACAAATAGTAAAAACAGGTGAGGTAGAACAAGTAAAAAATAAATAAATAAATAAATCGGCGAAAATCGGCCGCGTATCGGCCGATACCGATACACGTAAAAAACGCGAATATCGGCCGATAATATCGGCCGACCGATATATCGGTCGATCCCAAATCTACACGTTAAGCTGAGTCCAATGAGATCTTTGGATCTCATTGGACTCAGCTCAACGTGTAGATGCTAAATAACATGTCATTTGTGACAAATCTTTATCGGGAAGCAAATCAATAGCTGCTCAGTATTGATTAAGGCCTCCAATTTCGACAGCTAATTACTACCATTAAACATGTTCGAATATGCTCATGTGTGGCACCGTTGCAATCGCCTGGAAGCGTAGATGTTGAAGGACACCTTGTTCGTCCTCTTACGCCACCGGGAAGATATTTACATGCTTCTGATTGACTAATGAATTGATTCAGCTATTCCCCCAGAAGTCTGGGGTCAAAAGGTCAAAAGGAGACGGCACCACGCCGGCCGGATCCAGATCTCGGGCAACAGCGCAGGGTTGCCAGGTCCTGCAAAAAACGTGCCCCCCACATACCGTTCAAAATCCACACAAAATGTCCTAGAAGCATCCCAAATAAAAAATGATATTATTGGCCATTTTGGCCAACGTTTTGAAAGTAATAATATTTGAGGGAATATTTTCTTGTTGTTGTTTTAGCAGCGAAATGCACCGTGTGCGTGTGTGCGTGTGTGTGTGTGTGTGTGTGTGTGTGTGTCTGTGTCTGTGTGTCTGTGCGTGCGTGTGTGTGCTTGTGTCTGTGCGTGCGTGTGTGTGTGTATAACACGCTATTTTATGTTGAAATGCGACGTAATCCAGTGTTCACGAAGCGTACACTGTCAACGTAGGTATGCTTTTGGCGACTGGGTTGGCTCTTAGATATACGTGTTTCTAACAAGATGATATCATTAAAAGTTACATAAAGTAACAGTTTAATAACACAAACGCAGGAAGCACGTGAGCTGCTAGTTTAGCGAAAGCAACCTGACGTCGTTGAAACATGAGAGCGAGCCGATCAAATCCTAATAACTATAAAACCAAAGATCAGACACAATCACTGACTGAAGATTATGCAAGTAAAAAGTATATTTCTCGCTAGAAATGTTATTAGAAACACGTTTAACGGTGAATCGGTCCTAAAATATTGCATTTCCCATTCAGATAACAAAGATTAATAAAGATCATACACATTCACTGACTGAAGATTATGTAAGGAAAATGTACATTTCTCGCTAGAAATGTCATTAGAAACGCGTTTAATGGTGTATCTGTCCTAAAATATTGCATTTCCCATTCAGATAATAAAGATTAATATAAGCTACGCCGTGTTCCGGAGCCGCGGGGGATTCTGGGAATTGGGGTTCTCAGTGGACAAATGGGGCTTTTGTTAACTTGTTTTGTTGTTAGGATTAAGTGGTGTTAATGGGTTCGGGATGTTATGTGGTTGTGTGTTGTTCTATTAACATTGTTCGTGTGTTCATTATTGTCGACACCGTCACCGAGAGTGACGTGACCATCGTTTCGTGCAGCTGTTCCGTGTTGAAGTCTCGTTCAATAAAAACCAACTCTCGTTGTCGAGCGTTCAATAAAAACCAACTCTCGTTGTCGAGCGTGCCCCCCCCTACAAACGTGTCTCCCCCCCCCCCCCCCCCCCCCACCTTCAACTAACGTGTTCCCCCCCCCCCTCAACAAACGTGTCTCCCCCCCCCCCCCCCCCCTCCCCGGTCAACAACAGTCTCCCCCCCCCCACCCCCCTAAACAATCGTGTCCACAATTTGCTGCGAAAGCCGTGAAACCCAAACCCCGAAACCCGCCTCCACAGCGGCACACGTGGATACTGTAGGTATAACACGCTATTTAACGTCCACGGTGTACGTTTCCAGTGTTCATGGAAACGTACACCGTGGACGTTTTTTCTTGGCGACTGGGTTGAACTGTGTTAACATTGACATTAATATATTGTCTCTTTTGAAGCCTTATGACCACACCATGTGCCATGAATCATTCCTTGCTCTTCTCCCCTCTAACCGAGGTTGTGTCTGATAGATGTATTCCATTTCTTCCCGTTGTAGACATGTGAAAGATAAGCATCAACTCTTTTCTACAGAAACTCTATGTATTTAATTTAAAATGATCTCTATGTGAAACCTCCTGGTCTGGTCTTCTCTCTCTCTGTCTGTGATTATCCATCCCTCAGAACTGTATACGTTGTATGAATCTGAATACATCTTTTGAACACGCTAGTAAACAATGCTGCTGCTACCTTTGTTAACAGGCCCGCCTCACTTTGCTACAGCCATGATCCTGAACCAGTCAGAACTCAGCCACATGATATGAAAGCTTGAAGCAGCACCAAACAACTTGGTGTCAGAAGTGGGATACAACTGTCACAACCTGCTGCTTCAACTATAAGAATTTGTGCTCACTTCTCTCAGTGCCCGTTTGAATTTTCTGAGTGCGGCTAGGTAGCATTAAATTAAGAAAGCTAGAAACAGTACATAACATAAGCAGACACTGACAAAAACGAGTCTGACCTGAAAGACAGAAGAGCAGTATGGTCTCCTGCATCCTGTAACAAAAACACAACATTTCACTTCATCAGTTGACACCTTTAGCATTAAAAATGTACAACAAAAACTGCATCAGCCTACATTGCATACAGTATGACCAGCACACACAACTAGAAATTAATATGTACATACAAGTAGAACATATACACGCTCAATAAAAGTATAGATCTGTTTGGAGGTCACCAAGTGTTTTGTCCTACCTTTGTTGAGTTCTATCAGCTTTGTTAATAATCTGAAATCTTTGATGCGACCCTTGTGCAATGGCTGGCTCCAGAATATTACCAAGGCTTAAGGTGTGATTCTTAAATCAAACGCATTAACCATCCAAATTTATTCTGACCGGGATTTGCCTATATTTGATATCCAGAATGCTTCCTCACATGCTAGTGTCACGAACGCCTTGGCTCAAAGGCGTCGAACATAGGGAAACAGACACCGTCGGGTAACGCTCAATACAATAATGATATTTATTGACAGGCAGTTTCCATAAATACACACGGGCGCAGAGAATACATTGCGACCGCTGCATCCAGCCGTCAAACCGCGTCTAGAGAGAGAGAGTGAATTGGGCCACAGGACGCTGCCTTTAACCCCGGCAGCCAGCACACGGCTGCGTGCAATTCCCTCGTTACACCGGGAACACTCAAGCTCCTCCTACAGGCCAAAGAGAGCAGTACAACACATAAACAGCATACAAGCCTAGTCCTATACAGGCAGAGGGAGGAATAGGCCTAGCGCTCAATGAACAGAGCGGGGCGTCACACTAGGGAAAGGAATAACAGTAGTCAGCTAAAAAAAAAACATTTCACTTCATCAGTTGACATCTTGAAAAAAAACAACAACTGCAATGGCCTTCATTCATTTACTGTATCAGCATTAAACACAGCAAAAAAGAATATATAACTAGACCACATTAATGCTCAAGAAGAAATATAGATCTGTTTGGACGTCACATACTGTTCTGTCCTATATTTGTTGCTTTGTTGATCAGCTTTGTTATTAAATCAAAACCTTTAATGCCATTATTGAGGGATAGCTGAATGCAGAAAGTACCATATGCCTAAGGTTTGATTCTTACATCAAATTTGTTTTTATTGACGACTGAGATTTGCATGCATATAAAATGCTGGCGAAGGGAAGAGCAGTATGTTTTCCTGCATCCCGTAACATATTTTTTATTCACTTCATACACACAGCCTTTCAGACTGCTTGACAGGATTACAGAGGATCTATATCGATCCATCGACCTATGCATGTACATAAATCCATCTTTAAAGACTTCACCTATTCTTCCTTCTACCTAGCAAGACTTAGAGGGCTCATGTCCACCGAAGACTTACAAAAACTTGTACATGCCTTTATCACTAGTAAGCTTGATTCATAAATCGTTACATTGGCTTCCTGTAGGTCAGAGAATTTATTTTAAAATCATGTTGCTAACCTATAAATCCCTACATGCTTTAGGCCCAAAATATTAAACTGATATGCTTCCACTACATAAGCCTTCTAAACCACTAAGATCTTCTGAGACCAATCTGTTAATTATCCCCAGAGTAAACACGAAACATGGGAAAACAGTATTTAGTTACTATGCAGGATTTAAGAGCACTCTGAGCACCTTTAGAACAAGACTGAAGACTTTTGTTTGCTTTAGCTTTCTGCTAAATCTTAAATACATCGCTAGCTTTTTTTAACTTTGCCTTTATTTTCTATTTTATTACTAAATGCTTTTTTGACTTTATTTTTACTCATTTCTTTGCATACCTTTTCTTTTACTTATCTATCATTTTGTTTTATTGTATGACAATGTTTATGTGTGAAGCACTTTGAGTCTGCCTTGTGTATGAAAAGTGCTACATAAATAAAGTTGCCTTGCCTTGCCTTGCCTATCCTTAGACAGCGTGTGAGTGTTGCATGCAGTGACGAAATCCCTTCATTCCAAATTTGTTTCACAGCTTCAATAAAAGGTTGGCCTTCGGTGAAGATGCATTAACGACCCAATAAAAGGGTTTCCATTGTAAATCTACCATAGAACATTCGGATTAAAGGGCTTAGATTGCCAAGGATATCTTTTACTTTCAAAGTTTTGCTGTCGATAGGGTCACACAGGGTTGTGCATTACTTTTTTATATGCAACACAACACACACATATTTGTTGAGCTTCCCTTTCATGCCACAAAGGGCCCCTGCTATAGACATTTGGGTGCCTCAGTCTCATAAATTTTGTATTTTTAAGGAAAGATGATTTATACAGTATACACTGCACTGTAGAACACGAAAAAGACAAAAAATATATATAGCGAGCGAAGGGGTGAGATGCAGAATGACTCACGAGAGTGGATGGAACAAAACGAGGGGTTTTATTGCACCTTCTTAATACAGATTACTACCACAATCTTCATCTTTACGAACTGAAGCTGAACCAAAACCCACCCGTCGGAAAACCCAGATCCTCGTTTTATGTTCACCAATACCAAACCCATCTTCATCCTCTGTTGTTTCCAGTCCTTCATTGTTCACCAACAACTTGCTCATCCTAACCCAGCTCATTTACATCTGTTGCCTTCCCCCACTACCCCTAGGCAGTGGGGTTGTAAATGTTAGATTTTTACAGAAGCTTATACAATTGTGTGATTAATACATCTACTGTAACTGTAATTAATGCACCTACAAATGTTTGTTCCATGTAATTATTCCTTGCTTAACGCAGTTAATTCCTTAAGTGTGAGTATCTTAAACTCCCTTGTAATTTCCCTTGTATTTCTAAATGAATCTACCAGCAGTTCAGTTCAACAATGTTAACCTTCAGTTATTTGTGCGTGACTAATTAATATTTCTGTTTTTCTTGCTTCAAGTCAAACATGATGTGAGCTGGAGTTGCAATAGGGACAGACCGGGCAACGTTCTGATGAGGTGTTGGGGGGAGGCTGATTTGGGACAGGTTGGGCTTTAGGCCAGGTCACTGGAGGGGTGTTCTTGGCCCCGTGCAGTATGGATGTACCTCGGTACGGGTAAGGAGGTTGTGGCAGTCATGGTCGGGCGGGTTGTGGTGGTCTCTCCCTTCTGGGTTGGCAGTTTGCTTCCTGTTGCAGCCAGTTTGAGAAGTCCAGGGGGTTTTATGACGGGGGACTGACTGGCTTAAATGCATGCTCCTCTTAAAGTGACTGAACTGGTCACTGGGCATTTTCTCCAGAAGCCGCTCGACATGTGAGCCACAGGTGAGTTCAGAGAAACCCCCAGAAACCCTGGAGGAGACCTACTAAGGCCTGAACAGCAAACTGATCTAGGGATCTACCATCACCTACTCTGATAGCTGTCATGTCCATTATACTTCTGAGCTCCCTCAACGCAAGCTGCCTTGGTTGACCATAACGCTGATCTAGGGCCCCAACAGCTTGAGTGAAAGGGTCTAGGGCATGGACAAAGGCTAATGCAAGTCTTGGAGAAGGAGCAGGTGAGCCCTGACAGGAGGGGGCCTGACTCCGTCCCTCCACGAACGGCTCCTCTGGTGGTTCCAACTCTTCTTCCTCAGATCCAGCATATGGCTCGGAAGGCTCTTCCTAAGACTCATGCTTGGTTCGGAGGCGCGGCAGGACGGGGTCTTCATAGCGGGCAGAAAGCTGGGTTCAGCGGCGTGGGTGCTCGGTCTGGAGCAGCGACGGCAGGGACTGACTGGGCTCCATTGGTCATCAAACGCTCCGGCTCGAAGGACCATGAAGAGGAGGTTTTGGTAGTTTATAGGTTTTATTGTCCGAAGGTGCGAGCAGGACTGTATGGATCATGTGTGTAGGTAGTTAGGTAGGATGTAGTGGTAGGTAGCTGGCTAGGATTTGTGTGTGCTAAGGTGTGTGGCAAAGGTAGGATGTGTGTGCGGCTAAGATAGTATGTGTGTGTTTTATTTCTTAGTATACGCACACAAGGATTTCAAAGGCACAGCTCTCAAGGTGTTCAGTGTCTCTGAACAAAGGGATGTGGTCACAGGTGCGGCTAAAATAGTCTGTGGCAGGGCAGGGAGTATTAACTGATTGACAGGGGCTAATTTGGAAAATGAAAGGGCAAATAAAGGACCGTAGCTCTGGGACTGTGAGGTGAGGAGCGAGGCAGAAAATCTTCCAAACAAGTATGATAATATCTAATAGATAATATTATAATAATATTATTTTTTTGCCATTCCCATGATCTTCCCTCGTCATCATTCCTGCAATCTGGTCCCCTGATGGCGGTTTTGAATGAAATCTGTGAGTTGGCCAACAAAAGCCTCTAAACAAAACAAAAGACAAGAAAAATCACGAATAAACAGGGGGTTGAAAGACGACTTTGGAAAGTAGAAAGATTAAGAGTCAATTGAAGTGAAATCAAGACATTGGTAATCACAGTGTGGTCAGAAAATCTCTGTAAAAAATTGTATTAACGATTGTTTATATCAAAGGAGAATTGACTTGCTACATTGCTTTTGATCAACTAAAAGTAAGAAAAAACATACATTTTCTGCATACACATATACCATTTTGGTTTTGCTACTCAATTTTTGCAACAATTCTTCTCAGCCACTTGTGACGGGCTGTAGAAGAAAGCATGGGCTTAATGTAAATGTAGCTGATGCCTAAAGCCCAAAAGATACCACAGCCCTGTTGCACTTGCAGCCAAGATACAACATTTAAATGGGCCGGATTAAACAACTGGGCGGGCCGCATGTGGCCCTCGGTCCGTAGTTTGAACACCCTTGCCCTAGGCAGTAGGGTTTTAAATGTTTGTTTTCTTCTCAGATTTGAATGCACAGTGTTTAATGATAATTGTTTGATTAATACATCTACTGTAACTGTAATTAATGCACATACCATTTTTTTCCATGTAGTTATTCAACTTTTAAACAACCTCGCAGTTAATTCCTTAACTTTCAGGTTCTTTAACTCCCTTGTCATTTCCCTTGTATTTTTTTTATTAATTGAGGGCATATGCTCAAAACTGTGCATGTTGGAGGAACCCAAGACCATGAAGAAGATGATGACCCCAAACCCCAGACCCCAGTTCAGTTCAACAAGAAGAACCTCCAGTTATTTGTGTTTGACTAATGAATATTTGGGTTTTTCTTACTTGCATTTATTTAATTTGAACAACAGTTACGATAGATAGATTCATATATGTGTAGGAGCCTAAATGCCTATTTGCTTGATTTAAGTTCATATTTTATGATATCCTGACAGACTGTATAACCAGCGTGGAGCCACACAGTTTTTTGACCTCTCGCTGTTTTTCTATCTCTTACCTCTAATCATAATCTCATTGTGGAAAATGATTTTTGCATTTTGCGTTTGACAAGTAAACCTTTCAAACTTCACGTCGTGGTCCGGTGAATTTTTTTTGTGGATATTGGATGAGGTATGCGTCAGGGGGAAAACGGAGCGTCAAGCTGAAGCTTCACTAATTAGACTGATTGATCGTACAATAAGAATAAGTACTGACTTCTCTCTGTGGCCGTTATAATTTTCTTAGTAAGACTAAGCAAGCAGAGTGCGTCTAGGAAGCTATAAATTAAGAAAGCTAGAAACAGCGCATAACAGAAATATACATTGACAAACAAAACAAACAAGTCTGACCTGAAAGACAGAAGAGTAGTATGGCCTCCTGCATCCTGTAACGAAAAACATTTCAGTTGAACATCAGTTGAAACCTTGAGCATTAAAAATTGACAGCAAAAACTGCAATCACATACAGCATGACCATCACACAAAGCTAGAAATAAATGTGTTGATATACCTAGATCATATATGCACTCGCTCATAAAAAAAAAAAATATGATCGGAGGTCACCATTGATTTGTCCAACCTGTGTTGCATCAGCCTGGTTATTAAATCAAACCCTTTATGCGATCCTTGAAGAATGGCTGACTGTATTCAACATATGTCTAGGTTTTGATTCTTATATTGAATGCTTATGTAACCAGCAACAGCTCTTACCGTCGATGGTAAAGACTGGGAGATACAGATATATTTATCAGTGCATTAGTTAATTTGTGGGCCAGAAAATCAGAAGTCTAGATCGCTAATAGGAGAAAGGGGTATTAGCAATATGCATTGAGTGACAGAGTAAAGGACTCACACAATCAACAGGTACGTTTTTAAGAGCTATATTGTGTGGATTTAAAGAAGTAAAATAAAAATGATAAATAAAAAACATGAGATATCAACCACCAGTTTCTCAATACATCCAGCCACTGGGAAAATCAGAATCTTTGTAACAAAATAACAGTCCTTGGTTTGGGTAGCTCGCCACTACCACTGAGGTTCCCCACTACCTCTACAGAGATGGGAGAAATCCCAGCGGAAGAATAATCTTCATGCAGATCTCAACCAGGAATCCATACAAAGCAAAAAGACCCAGCCTTTAAAGGCCAGAAAAAGGGTTACTATAATATTCATATGAATAAACTATACTTTTAAATGTAAATAAATGCATATTAACACACATATTTATACATGTACATTGTTTTCTAATAATCATCTTAACTACTTTTTAACACATTTTCAACATTAACATGAGACAAATGGCTGAACATTTCTTTCCGTTCATCTCCTTTACTTTTCCTTTTTCTACCGCCGCTCACTCGCAGATTAAACACAGAGTGGGGGTAATGTAACTAAAACACCGTAATGTAAAACATTTTTAAAACAACATACATGAAATCAATGCCCCGTTAATCCACATTAACATTAACAGATGTGCACTTCAACTCTGTTCATCAGACTCACCAGAGGCTCAAGCATCACATATACACACACACTCCGGGTACAAGGCAGAATACCCAGCTCTCATCAGTCCGGGTTCCGCTTTTGAAGAGACAGGGACACGGGAGTTCAGTAATAGTGGAGCAGATTAGTAAAAAAAATCGTTCACTCTGGTATACAAGCATGAAATTTAGCACAGATACTCTGTAAGGGCCACTATTTTGGAAAAAACCGTTGGTCACTCAAAAATTCAACATGGCGGCAATTTTTCAAGATGACCGCCATTGCTATTCAATGCTTATTATATCAATTATTTAAACAGTGATCCAAGCACAATATTTGATACAAATACTATCTAAAGGACATGGAAAAAGATGCTTGTCCCAGTAAAATTCAAGATGGCCGCCATTTTTAAGATGGCCACCGTTCCTGTCGAATATTAATTATCAAATTGTTCAAACGGGGATTCAAGCATACAATTAGGCAGAAATACTTTTCAAGGAACACTCTTTTGGAAAAAGGTATGTGCCACACAACATTTCAGGATGGCAACCATTTTCAAGATGGCCACCATTTCTGTCAAATAGTCATATGTCTGCTTTGTCTGCCTCCTCTCCTTTGACCTGTCCGGCCTAGTTAAACTTGCCAGGGATATAAAATCCCCGCCGGCATAGCTCTCAGGTTCATTGGAGTACACAAGCTGCTCCACCACGGCAAGGTGCAGTCCACAGAGAGGAAGGGCCACTGGGAAGTGGCCAGTAAAAATTCAGGATGGAAACCCATTTTCAAGATGACTGCCATTCCTGTCCTATGTTCATTGCCACTGTTTCCAAATAGTGATACAGAAAATATGCCTCTGTTAAGGCCACTTTTTGAAAAAATTGTATGGCCAATAAAAAATTCAAGATGGAGACCTTTTCCAAGATGGCCGTCATTTTGGTAGTATGTACACTGATGCACACATGCATGTTAGCAAAATAACGGCCACACTTTTAGAAAAGGGCAATCGCAAAAATTCAAGATTCACTTTTCAAGGTGGGTGATGCTTTAATAGTGTACTCTGTTGGGACTGAGTTAATAGGAAGGATTAAAAAAAAAAAAAAGGTTCTATTCACATTTTGACCAGCTCAAAGGCCATCTGGTTTGACTGTCGAACCTGAGATTGAGAGGTTGTGCCCTGTCGAGTCATAGTTTTTTATTCACATTTGCCATTACACAGTTCTGTGCAAGTGAACCCCAATCTAAAACATTTGCATCTTCCACGGCACTCTGATTTGCAGCCACACTTGGCTAGTTGTTCACAACTTTGTGCAACTGGTGCATTTGCTGTCCAAAATAACCCCCATTATTCACCAATCTTTTTCCAACCCCAGTCAGCAGGACTCTCTGCTTCTGGCTGACACTGGGTTGCTTGACCCCATATGCAGCCTGCCTGATATGCAGCACGTTTAGTGCGTTGAAGCAGAGCTGCTCTTGTTGGAGGAACGGCCTCATATGGCCTCTGCTTTCGGGCAAACATGCCAAGTCTAGCCTCATCTACACTAACAGCTGTGCTTCATCGATCACACAGCAGGACAACAAACTGCTCAAGGATCTCCAGGTCACTATCAGTCAGAACAGGAGGGTATTGACTTAGTTTGCTGAAGAGAGAGGCCTCAGGGAAAATGTCCCAGGTTGGCCAGGCAGTCTTTTTGCCTTTGTTGCGAAAGGCTGATACAGTATCACAACCTGTAAAGGCGTGAAAGAATCGAATGCCTTTGGTCTTAACTGGCCCAATAACATGGTATAGGTCATGAACACCAATCCACCGTAGGCTCACACCATGCCCAAATGCAACCCACAGCTGCTGGAGACCAAGATCCTTGAGGGATGGGAAGATGCACAATGCTATAACAAGAATGGGAGGTATATTTTGGTATACTTTTAGTATGTTATTCAGCACACCAGATACTACTAGAATCCATTGAAAAACCTTTTGTATATATTTTTTGGGGGTTAAGCCCTTTTTTCATAGATTGACTCACCTATTCCTTAATATTTTTAATCTATTTATTGACATATTTAAGATTTCAATCATAATTCCTATTCATTTTATGGAAGATTATTTTAAATCAAACCCTATTTATTTATTTAACTATTTATCTTATCTATTCATTTATTGATCTAATCAATTGACTGAAACTGGACTTCTGATAAGGCCTAGTAACCTGGGTTACACTTATGCTAAGCCATCCAAATTATTTTGAGTGACAACTGAGATTTGCATGCATATGAAAATCTAGCGAACGGAAAGCAGTTTGTTTCCCTGCGTCATGTAACAAAAAAATGGACAGGTTTAAACATTTTTCACTTCCTACACACAGCGTTTCAGACTGGTTGACAGGTTAACCAAGGATCTATATCGATCCATCGACCTATGCATGTACATCAATCCATCTATAATGAACCTATCTATCCTTCCTTCTGTCACTATTCCAGTCCACACTGCTGTTTAAATGATGCGTAGGAATTTAAACTTGAGCTTAATTGTCGCATTCATTGAGGAAATTCCTCAATTCCAAATTTGATTTAAAGCCTAAAGAGAGGTTGGTCTCTGAAGATGCAATAAAAGGTTTTCCATTTTAAATCTCTCTTCCTAAGAACATTGGTTGCGACTTCTTTTTTGCATAATCCGATCACTTACCTTTCAGCTAATTAGAATAGAAGAATGATATGACGCAAATATATGTAAATTATGTTTTGATACAAACAATAGCGAGTCAATTTTCTCAGTGTATTTCTTATTATGTTTTGTTATCATGATATTTATATGTAGTAATATTATATAATAAAAAAAATATAATGCTAAAATGGCTTTTCACAATGGACAAACACCAATATACTTCTCCAACCAACATAGAACTACAGAATAACCACTTCCCCTAGTTTTCTCCTTGAAATATATATTGTTTATTTATTTTAATTATCAGATATAAATACATTGCATCGGAGATCGATATTGGGTAATTAGTGTCAGTCATTTCTAATGTAAAAGCACATAAATGATTCAGTACATTACACACAGGACCCTTTGGACGAGTAACGCCTTGTTGCTGGTGTCTCCTTATGCGCTTGGGAAAAACAACTCTCTATTTTAATAAACACAAAAGGACATAATGGCCAAGATGACAGTTTTCTTTCCATGTTGGTCTCGAACAACGTACTGAAATAAGGACCGGCCACAAACATTCTTTGTCAACAAGACACTCCGCTGATAAGAGAGTAAAGTAGAATCAATGAAATATCATTAAATTAAATTTGGGGATACCACTTATATTAGCAATAAACGATTCATATGATCTATCAGATATAAATATTTTTTGCATTGTTTTTACTTTAATTAATCCCCATGGGGATGGTGGTACTGGTACCACTACACTACTGCCCATACTACTAATACTACCAATAATACTACCACTACTACTACTACTGCTACTACTACTAATAATAATAACTGCTGCAAAATTCTAGCATGTGACTAATGAGAGCATTTCATTCTCTAAATGTTCTCAGCCTAAAGGTGGATCTCTTTGGAGCCCTGTTGCTAGATGACTAAAGGTATATTTCAATATACAAAGAGCAGAACACAGCGATGACCTCCTCTCATGTCTTGGTGGGCTGGTCCTTGTGAAACACCTGTCCGTCCTTGAGAACCCAGCTGATATTTGTACCAGTCACACCCACCTCGGCCAGTTTGGCATGGAGCTGGTGGACAGAGACAAGGTGTTAGTTGTATGGTCATGGTTACTTCTTATCTATTTACATTTTTAAACCAACTGTGTTCATGGTTTCAATGTTACTATCTTCATGTTTGAATTTGGCATGTTAGTGTAAGTGGGTTAAGTTACAAAGAGTTTATAAACATATTAAATTTAAGTACTTCCTATATCACAGGAGTCGGCATACCCCTAAATTAAAACATGCAAATTGTTTCAATAAAAACAACCTATAAGTATATAATATTCGACTGAATGGTATTAATTCGGCACCGTACCTGTTCCAAAATCTGGCGTCCCACCTCAGGATCCGTCATGTCTGCTTCAGAGCTGATCTTTATCTTGAAGGTTGACCGTTGCTTCAGATTTCCCTGGCAGGCAAAGTTGTACAAAAGGCCACATTCCTCATCAAAAAAATGCCCTGAGGTGACAGACATTTTGACACAACGTGGAGCAACGGGGCCTCCATGGTTGTTTGGTTCACCTGGTTCCCAATTCAAGAAAGTGGCACTACTTCCGTCAGACCAGAGGGACCAAGGATATCTGTGGAGACCAATCCAAGCATCTGATTGATTAAGTGCCAATATTTTTCCACTCTCAGCCGCGTTGGGCACAATGGCCAGGTCAGTGTAGTGAGACCGGCAGTATTGCAACGCCTCGTACCAAGTCATTGGGTTTTGGACCACGGTGTAGTTGGACTCTTCATCTAAAACAGAATGAGGTGGAAAAAAGGAAAAGCATTAGATAGAGACTACATCTCAGTTAATATTCTTCTAATCTATACCCTAAGGCTAAGGTGAGCAGAATATATTATGTATGTTATCAATGTGTGCCTTTAAACCTCTTTAATAGTACTGCTTAAACATAGTTAAAAACTAAATGTAATAAAAACTAGAACTGCAAGCAGTTATGCAGGGGTCCAAGAAGTGTGCATTTCGCCGGCACAACGCGACAAGAAATGTGCATTTCGCCGGCACAACGCGAAGCAAGTATTCAAAACGCTACCGTGAACAACATGTGGATATAAAGGTTTTGACTGTGGGAGCTTCGGTGTGGGAGTTATAGCCTAAAACGCGTTTTCAGAACATTCCATTGGCCAAATAGGAGATAGACAATGTCGTCGTTTTTTGGCGCCGCCCTGTGGCAAAATTTTCCAAAGACAATTTTCCTTTGCCAAATAACTCCCGCCCACATTAATAATTCTTGGCCATATTTTCTATATAGGCTCGGGTTTGCCCCTTGATGGTTTCCCTTGAGTTTGAAGAACATTCCTTTGGCCAATTAGAAGATATACAATTTCCTCGTTTATTGCGCCCCCTGAGGGCGTAATTTTCCGATTTTTTTATCGAACGCCGTAAAGGTTAGCACCAACATGTGTGTACAATTTGGACTCGTTCCGATGTCTAATTTTGGATTTCTTTGGATTTTTGATTTTCCACATCAAATTAAGCTCATAAACCAATATTCAAAATGCTACCGTTTCGTCGTCAAAGGTCGCATCAAAAAAGTGTTTCGTGCATTCTTTGCGTGTGCGTCTGAAGATGTCGTGTGCAAAGTTTGGTGTCAATTGGTCAAGAAATGTGGGAGGAGTAGCGAAAATACAGTTTTGCGGTTTTCGCGATTTTGCGAAAAAAAATTATAGACGCAAATGGGCGTGGCCTATGCCAAAAGATGCAGCAGACTCCAGTGAATATGTGCGTACAAGTTTTTGACTGTGGGAGTTTCGGTGTGGGAGTTATAGCCCCAAACGCGTCTTTCCTTGGTATAGCGCCACCTAGTGGCCGGCGTGTCTGGATTTTGTCGTCTGCCTAGAACTCAGGGACCTGGATCTAGTCATGCAATTGGCGTGTCGGCACCATTTACGGTTTGGGCTGTGGACCCACTTCTAGGGGGGAAAAATAATAATAATAGGAAAAAAAAACCTTACAAAAACAATAGGGATCCAACCTGTTGGCTTGGACCCCTAAAAATGCACCTCACCATCAAAGCAAACTGCACCATAAAGACTGTAGCATGACACATCGAACCAGATTCCTGTAGAGGAGAGGCCTGTACAATTCTCTTTGTTGTCCCAGAAGTCTGGGTCACTACCACTCCACGTTCCATAGTTTTGGCCAACTTTGTAGTCCTGGTCTCCGAGGGACCACTTCCAACGGGTGCGGTCATCATAAAGTCCGATCCACATGAAGTCGTCGTCGTAATTAAAGCCAGTTCTGAACTCTTGCAGGTGCTGGAGGTCCACTACGTTGTCTACGGTGGCAAGGTCCCCCTTCAGGTCCCTGCAGTGTTGCTGAGCATCGGTCCAGTTCAGCTTCTGGTCCTCGTAGTAGTAGGATTCGGTAGGAGGTAAGGCATGGTGGCCCAGGAAGAGCCCTGCAGGGGAAACCACAGCCAGGCACGCAGACAGTCAGTGTTGAGAGTTGTTCTGTGCCGGCACAAGAACACCTTGTTAGTGTCCTATCATGTGTCCTTCGCTACTTGTATTTTCAAAACTCTGCATCTAGGGCTGTTACAACTAATTGTAAGTTATTACTAAATTGTCTCTTCTGCAGTCTTATAAGATAAGATAAAGTATACCTTAATGTCCCCAAGGGGGAAAATTCGTCTTGGGCTACAGTCACTGCGTCACAAATTTGCAACATGCCACATCAAATATATGCAGAAATAGACAATACAAAAATGCTTCACTGCATAATCCCCAACAAAGACGATCGGAAAAAAACTAACAAACATAGCTTCAGTTCAGCAAAAATGCCAAAACACAGTGGGGGTAAAAGTGTACAAGAACAGCAATCAGGGCAACAATAGGCTAAGCCCAATAAATAAAAAAAATACGAGGTTACTGTCATTTCTTACTGTTTAGCATCTTAATTGCAGCTGGGATGAATGAGTTGTAATATTTTTTAACTTGCAGTTTGGCATGCTAAATTGTCTACCTGAGGGTAGCAACCCCATTTCCTGATTCAGTATGGGTTGGATCATCCAGAATCGTATGTCCCTCCCTGAGAACAGTCTTTTCCTACAGCTACTGGCCCTCATTTATCAAACGAGCGTACGACAGAAAACGTGCGTAAAATGGACGTACGCTCATTTCTACGTTCGTTTGATAAATGAGGGCCACTGTAGGTAGCAATTTTCTAGGTGGCCTACATTTTTAAAAGCTTTAATGATCAGACGCCCTAACTTGGACTCCAACTGAAATGTCAGATTACCATAACCATGTTTGTATGTATGCAAACCTGGTACCACACAATGTTTCTTGGATCATGAACACTTTCCTTGTTCTTCCCCCCTTGAACCGAGATATTGTCTGATAGATGTATTCCATTTCTTCCCCTTTTTGACTTCTCTATTCATGCGATAGGTCGATATTTGCATCTGCTCCAAAGATAAGCACCAACCCATTCTCAACAGTAGCTCTATGTATTTATTTTAAACAAATCTCTTTGTGAAACCTCCTGGTCTGGTCTTCTCTCTCTGTCTTTGATTATCAAACCCTCAGAACTTTATCTGTTTTATGTATCTGAATTCATCTTATGAACACGCTAGTAAGCAATGCTGCCAGGTCTCACTTTGTAAACAGGCCCGCCTCACTTTGCTACAGAGATGATCCTGAACCGGTCAGAACTCAGCCAGATTAAATAAAAGATTAGAGCAGCGCCAAACAACTTGGTGTCAAAAGTGGGGTACCAGACTGAGGTAATTCACAACCTGCTGATTCAACTCTCAGAATTATTATTGACTTCTCTCAGTGCCCGTTTGAATTTTCTGAGTGCGGCTTGGTAGCATTAAATTAAGAAAGCTAGAAACAGTACATAACATAAATAGACACTGACAAAAACACACAAACGAGTCTGACCTGAAAAACCGAACAGCAGTATGGTCTCCTGCATCCTGTAACAAAAAAACATTTCACTTTATCAGTTGACATCTTTACCATTAAAAATGTACAACAAAAACTGCAATGGCCTCATAACATACAGTATAACCAGTACACACAACTAGAAATTAATATGTACATACAAGTAGAACATACCTATGCGCTTATGAAGGAGTTTAGATCAGTTTGGAGGGTCACCAAGGGTTTTGTCCTACCTTTGTTAAATTCTATCAGCTTTCTTATGAAGCAGAACTCTGTGATGTGATCGTTGCAAAATCGCTGACTGCAGAATCTTATGTATGCCTATGGTGTGATGTAATATGAAAATGTATTGACAGAGATTTGCATGTTTATAAAATTCTGGCGAATGGAAGAGCAGTATGTTTTACTGCATCCTGTAACAAAAATATTTTTCCATTTCTGACTGGTTGACAGAATAACTGAGGATCTATATTGATCCATCGACCTATGCATGTTTCAATCCATCTATAATGAACTGACCTATCCTCCCTTCTATCACCAATCCAGTCCACACAGCTACGTAGATGATGCAATGGAAAGTATATTTGTGAGTGCTGCATGCAGTGACGAAATCCCTTAATTCAAAATTTGTTTTGCTTCAATAAAAGGCTGGCCTTTTGTGAAGATGCATTAACGACACATTAAAATGGATCCAGATATGAAATCTCTAGCTTATGTTGAAAGGATTTTGATGATATGGATATTTTCGACTTCAGATTTTCATACTTTTGTTGTTGTTGACAGTGTCACACACACAGATATGCATTACTTTAAATATAAAGCACCTAAAAATAAAGTGTTGTTCAGCTTCCCTCACATCGCCACACACATCTGTAAGCACACAAGAACACGCGCATGAACAAACGTACGCCTAAGCGTGTTGTATTTAATCTATCTATTTAAAATAGGACCCTTTGGAGGAGTAACGCCTTGTTGCTGGTGTCCCCTTATGCGCTTAGGAAAAAAACCTCATTGATTGGTGATCATACATTTCTTTGTTCATTCTGAAGATTGGTACTGGTGTAGTGCATCATATTTCTAATAAACACAATTGGACAAAATGGCAAAATCTACAGTTTTCTTTCCATGTTGATATCTAAAACATCGTACTGAAATAAGGACCGGCACAACCTTTCATTGTCAAGAAGACACTCTATGGAAGCATATATGTAGCAAAATTCAAATGGCAATGCAATTTGCAATTTGCAATTCAATAAGTAATTACGTTATGCAATTGACAATGCATTATGCAATTTCATAATGTAATTTGTAAATACGTTACTCAAAGTGTATTTTAATATGCAAAGTGACAATGCAATCCTCAATTACATTTGCAAAAGTTATAACAATAAAAATACAATAACATTTTGTCAAATTCTTTTGAGTTCCTTTATTCAAATTGCAAAGCTATAGCGTCCCCGTGATTGCAATCCACTTCGCCACGCTCCGTGTGTTGCGATATTCAAATGACATTTCAATCCGCAAAACGGAATCCAAAACGGAATCCAAAACGGAATCCAAAGAGGAATACAAATAGGAATCCAAAACGGAATCCAAAGAGGAATCCAAATAGGAATCCAAAGAGGAATACAAATAGGAATCCAAAAAGTCAATATGCAAAGTGGCAAACGTATCAGCCAATCAGCGTCTGGACGTCACTTTCTATTGTCTCCAAGGGTATCTCCACGGTAATAATAATAATAATAATAATACATTTAATTTAAAGGGCGCCTTTCAAGACACCCAAGGTCACCTTACAGAGCATAAAGTTATCATAAATAGTTTAAAACAACACATTGTGGAAAAATAATAATAATAAATAAATAAATAAAACAAAAACAAGACAAAACAAACAAACAATCAAGACAGTGATCAGTTAGACGTTGTGTGCGAGTTTGAACAGGTGAGTTGTGACTTGAAGTGACTTGTAATGGTGTATGACTGTTTTATGTGTGGGGGGAGGGAGTTCC
Organism: Gadus morhua; assembly: GCF_902167405.1. Classification (NCBI taxonomy): domain Eukaryota; kingdom Metazoa; phylum Chordata; class Actinopteri; order Gadiformes; family Gadidae; genus Gadus; species Gadus morhua. Next base: position 4,208,333 of record NC_044051.1, on the reverse strand, counting down.
AGAGCCTGGGTGCTAAACAGCTGAATGACCGGGCACCCATTGTAGTGAGTCGTGATATGGGGATACATAGTCCAGCAGAGGTTGAGTGGAGGGAGCGGGAGTGTATTCTTGGAGGAGGTCGCAGAGGTAACTGGGGGCAAGGTTGTGGAGAGCTTTGTAGGTGAGGAGTGGGTGGAGACGGTGGGTCTCCCGACCCTATGTTTTGCACCCAGTGCCTGTAGCACTTGGGAAATCTTTGTGTATACCACACTGGCGTCAAAACGTACCAGTGAGGATAAGTCGTCTATCCTATCTCCCAGAACACGCACTCTATCTACTGCATCTGTGTCTTCAACTCGATTGTTCTCCACATCATCGGCCAAACTTCGGAGCGTATCAATAATCTCCATTGGTGACCATGGACCATGGATGGATAGGCTACGAACTAGAAGGGAACAAGGAAATTACGAGCAAGTGACGTAGTTGCCGCCCAGACGCTGATTGGCTGATACGTTTGCCACTTTGCATATTGACTTTTTGGATTCCTATTTGTATTCCTCTTTGGATTCCTATTTGTATTCCTCTTTGGATTCCTATTTGGATTCCTCTTTGGATTCCTCTTTGGATTCCTCTTTGGATTCCGTTTTGCCAAATCTTTTGCAAAGCGTTTGTTTTGCGGATTGAAATGTCATTTGAATATCGCAACCCACGGAGCGTGGCGAAGTGGATTGCAATCACGGGGACGCTATAGCTTTTCAATTTGTATAAAGGAACTCAAATAATTGGACAAAATGTTATTCTATTTGTATTGTTATAACTTTTTCAAATTTAATTGAGGATTGCATCGTCACTTTGCATGTTAAAATACACTTTGAATAACGTATTTACAAATTACATTATAAAATTGCATAATGAATTGTCAAATGCATAATGTAATTCCAAATTGCATTGCCATTTGAATTTTGCTACATATATGCTTCCATAACACTCCTCTGCTGATAAGAAACTAATTTAGAAAAAATGAAATATCATTACGATATTTATACAACTACCATCCATAAACTACTACTGCTGTAGCTACTACTACTACTATGCCTACTACTTCTCCTACAACTACTACTACTAAAGTCTACAACTACTACTACTACTACTAGTACAACTACACATTAACTACTACTGCTAATGCTAATACAACTACTACTGCCACTATGAATAATAATAAAATAACTAGTTCACAAATCTGGCTAAAACTATGATTATTAGGAGAAACCAGATGATAGGGAATACATATATTTTTGTCTCGTCTCGCCAAAATTACGTTCCCAGAGAACTATTCGGCATTCTCAATTACGTTTGTCATAAAACGTATTTTGTCCGCGATCACGTTTTATTGAACGTATTGCAAATACGTTCGTCCTCAGCCTATTTTTTGCCATTTATTAACCTCTAGGATTATGTTTGGTTGAAACGTATCCCAGATGGGTTAAAAGTCAACGTATAGCACATTATTGTCATTAAGGCATATCCTTTCAGGGAACGTTTCATTTAACGTATTTTGTCTGAAAAACGTATCTTGGCTGTGGATACGTGTTATTGAACATATCGCAAATACGTTCGTTGTCAACCTATTTTTTGCCATTCATATATCTCTAGGATTATGTTTGGTTGAAACGTATCCCAAATATGTTAAATGTCAACGTGTAGCACATTATTGTTATTAAGGCATATTTCCCTTTCGGGAAACGTTTCATTTGACGTTATTTTGTCCCTGATTACGTCTTATTGAACATATTGCAAATAGGTTCGTTCTCAACATTTTTGTTGTTATTTATTTAAGCTACCTCTTGGATTACATAAGCTACATTTAATTGAAACGTATCCTTAATAGGCTACGTTAAATTTCGATAACACATTATTGTCAGCATATAGGCATAGGTCTACCTCTCGGGGAATCGTACGTTTGATTGTAATGTTAATAGTCCAACGTTATATCAACATGTCACAAGAGGAGAAATTAGCTGCTGACGGGGTAACTGTAGGAGCGGGGGTTGCTTTGTTGATTTCTTTATTTAGGGCTATAGCTGTGGTCAAAGCGGTAAGTGTGCGTTGTCTGGGCGGCTGCCTGAACTGAGCTGCAGGAAATTATGTTCACACGTTTCTTCATTCATTCATGAAGGCTATACCGGTGAACGGTGACGTCAGACTCACGCCCACCTACAAACCAATCAATGTCCAGTATCAGCCTGTCCTCTCGGAAAATACGACCGTAGGTGGTTTGTTCCGCCACAGATTACGACCCATTGGAATTTATCCAAAACGAGCGAACGAGGCCCTCTACATGTGCGGGCAACCCTTTCTCATCAAAATTACGTTCCCAGAGAACTATTCGGCATTCTCAATTACGTTTGTCTAAAAAACGTATTTTGTCCGTGATTACGTTTTATTGAACATATTGTAATGACCTCGCCGGTGACATAACGATGTCGAGTCATTAGTAATTGAAGGAACTTTTAATGGACCAAAACCAGGTCACTGAAACCCGTAACAAACGGCAGAAATACCACCCAAAACAAACCCCGGTTACCCCGGCAACCCCCAACACGGTCTCACTCACGTGCAGGCCCCCACCCTCGTGTTCTTCCAAGGCCCTCCCCCAGCTGACCTAATGATTCGCCCCCACACTGATTGACAAGAAGAACATTACAATACATGCACACAGAACAACTGGCATAACCGACAACGAAATACAATGCAACACATAACACACAAACTATTTAACTGTCCCAGGGTCGCTACAATATCGTAAATACGAATTCGTTCTCAGCCTATTTTTGCCATTTATTTACCGTGTTACTATGGCAGAATAAAGAATAAATTCATGCATTATCATTCAACTTGAACATGTGTTTTTACAGTATAGAGTGGTGGAGAGGGATGACGTATGTTGGCAAACCCGGAAGTGAGCGTCGCCCTCGGTTCCCTTGACAAAAAACCAACGGGTTTTCCATTGGATTTTGGATTATTGCAGAAAAATCCTCAACTCCTCAAAAACGGAAAATAAATAAATAAATAAAAATAACCGTGCTCCAAAGAATGAAGTGTAAACCAATGCATTCTGAATGGGAGTGTTTCTCCGATTTTTTGAAATGTAAACCCATGCAAATAAAGACTTCATGGTCATAATAATTTAAATATCATTAATCTACTACTGAGTGTGTAGGGAGGTATTCTATTTTTTTCAACGGGGCTGAATCCAGTCACTTGACCGTCATGGTTGCTATGGTGGTTGCTATCGACCGCCCCCTCTAATACTAATACCATTTCAACCTTCAAGTCAAAACTCAAAACTCACTTGTTCAAACTCGCACACAACGTCTAACTGATCACTGTTTTGATTTTTTTTTTATTATTATTATTTTTTTAATTTATTTATTTATTTCTTATTGCTTATGTTTATTTATTTATTTTTTGATTTTTTTATTTTTTCCACAATGTCTTGCTTTTTAAAAAATGTATGATGACTATATGCTCTGTAAGGTGACCTTGGGTGTCTTGAAAGGCGCCTCTAAATTAAATGTATTATATTATTTATTTTACTCGTGGCTCTAAAAACCACGCGGCAAAGGAGCTGCCGTCAATTGGGTTGTTTTTGTCGTAAACTAGGGTCCGATGGTTGAAAAATAGACAGATATTCCAAGGTATCCTTAAAAGGCAGCTTGGATGTGTTTATTTTCTGCAGTTTAGACTTCTTCTACAACTAATTTTTGAAAGCAAAACACCAAGCTCATTGATTTAACGACTGAGGGTTATTTGAAACAATTTATTAAATAAATATTTGTGAGAGGTCATTCCTTCTCCTGATTTTACTTCCTATTTATGTCTAGGGTAAACCCCTACTGTCCACAAGCATCCCCCCCCCTCCCCATATGGATTTGGAGAATTGTTGCCACGTCCCAGTGGTGGAGGTATCATATATATATGAAAGAGGGCATTCAATTATAGCCTACTACAATGATCAATTAGGAGGCCGAAGCCCTAAAGGAAGTGATGCAATAGGTGACTGAGTCGACAACATTTAAGTAAGCTGTATAGGGTCTCTTATATATCAAAGGGGGTCTCAAAGGACGCATACGCTTCAACCTGTGGCTCCAGCACTACAGGAAATGACTCAGCAAGTGCTCCATCTCGTTGCAACTCACCCAGCGGCTCGCTTGCAAGATTTTGGCCTGAAGTTCTTCCCAGACCTACACCCTAGCCATCCAACATGCATATCTGAGAATCAGGCCTCTCTTTAATAATGACAAAAAGTTATGAGAGAAACACACATTAACTTTTTGTTATCTCATAAGCGGCGTGGTGCCGGCTCCTTTTGACCTTTTGACCCCCGACCTCAAAAACGTGGCCACAGGCCAGCTGTGTCTACACACCTTTAGCCACAAATGTACACCTCCATCCCACAAAAAATGGGGAACTAGAAACTAACCTCTGTCTTATGTACATTGACTGTACTGTTGGAGGTCACGCCCCTTTTCCGGCCTTTTCGAGATAGCTAGGGATGCTAAAATGTTTTCACACATTTCCCGGGGCCCCGACAACGACATATCCAAGATTTGTCGTTCTAGCCCATGGAGAAAAAAAGTTTTCCCAAAGGGACTGTCATTTGGTCAAAGCCCCTCAGAAGTGTGGCCTGCAAGACCTAATGGTTCAGAATATGGTGGAAAAACAGTTTTTGAGATAGGAAGGTCTTACCGCCCTGAAATTTGAATACCATATTCTAGGGCCTAACTTGGCCCAGTCGGACCCCGAGTGCAAGAAGGGGGGGCCTGGACTTTCATAATCTTCGCTCGGTGAATGTAAAGGATGTTTGGTCGGATGTTATGACGAAGAATCATAATGTGAATGGGAGTATTCTATAAATGTCTTGATATCATCTTTCGTCTCAACACTTCTGCTGCAGCCGCTCAAAGTCTCACTCCGAGGACCTTAAAATATGAATTAATCCATTAGAAGTATGAAAATATCTTCCCGGTGGCGTAACGGGGCAAACAAGGTGTCCTTTGACATCTACGTTTCACGGCGAATGCAACAGTGCCACACATGATCATATTTGAATATGTTTCGGGATAGTAATTAGCTGTCGTTTTTGGAGGCCTTTATCAATAATAACCAGCTATAGATTTGCTTCCCGATGGAGGTTTTTGACAAATTACATGTTATTTAGCATCTACACGTTAAGCTGAGTCCAATGAGATCGAGCTCGCCCTCTTGCTACACCGAGATCATGTCCTAGACCTAGGTGTACCATGTAAAATACATGTTACCATTTTCTAGAGTGTCATGCTTGGTGTCATTGGACTCAGCTCAACGTGTAGATGCTAAATAACATGTCATTTGTCACAAATTTCTATCGGGAAGCAAATCAATAGCTGCTCATTATTGATTAAGGACTCCAATTTCGACAGCTATTTACCATTAAACATGTTTGAATATGCTCATGTGTGGCGCCGTTGCAATCGCCTGGAAGCGTAGATGTTGAAGGACACCTTGTTCGCCCTCTTACGCCACCGGGAAGATATTTACATGTTTCTGATTGACTAATGAATGGATTCAGCTATTCCCCCAGAAGTCTGGGGTCAAAAGGTCAAAAGGAGACGGCACCAGGCCGCTTATGAGACAAAAGTTAATGTGTATTACTCTCATAACTTTTTGTCATTATTAAAGAGAGGCCTGATTCTCAGATATGCAGGTTGGATGGCTACGGTGTAGGTCTGGGAAGAACATCAGGCCAAAATCTTACAAGCGAGCCGCTGGGTGCAGGTGCAACGAGATGGAGCACTTGCTGAGTCATTTCCTGTAGGGCTGGAGCCACAGGTTGAAGCGTAATTGATTGATCATTGTAGTATAATTGAATGCCCTCTTTCATATATATGATACCTCCACCACTGGGACGTGGCAACAATTGTCCAAATCCATATGGGGAAAACACCAAGCACCAAGAAAACACCAAGCATCACCCCCCCGGTGATGCTTGTGGACAGTAGGGTTGTAAACTAGACATAAATTGGAAGCAAACTCAGGAGAAGGAATGACCTCTCACAAATATTTATTTAATAGATTGTTTCAAATAACCCTGCCTCGTTAAATCAATGAGCTTGGTGTTTTGCTTTCAAAAATAGGTTACAGAAGAAGCCTAAACTGCAGAAAATAAAAACATCCAAGCTGCCTTTTAAGGATACCTTGGAATATCTGTCTATTTTTTAACCATCGGACCCTAGTTTACGACAAAAACAACACAATTGACGGCAGCTCCTTTGCCGCTTGGTTTTTAGAGCCATGCAAGGATTAGAGGGGGCGGTCGATAGCAACCAACACCATAGCAACCATGACGGTCAAGTGACTGGATGCAGCCCCGTTGAAAAAAATAGAATACCACCCTCAGGAGATGAATGATATTTAAATGATTATGACCATGAAGTCTTTATTTGCATGGGTTTACATTTCGTTCTGTGTAGCATGGAAACATCGGAGAAACACTCCCATTCAGAATGCATTGTTTTACATTTCGTTCTTTGGTTTTTTTTCAGTTTTTGAGGGGGTGCTTCAAAGATGCTAATTTTTCTGCAATAATCCAAAATCCAATGGAAAAACCCGTTGGCTTTTTGTCAAGGGAACCGAGGGCGACGCTTCCGGGTTTGCCAACATACATCATCCCTCCACCACGCTATACTGTAAAAACACATGTTCAAGTTGAATGATAATGCATGAATTTATTCTTTATTCTGCCATAGTATTTATTTAAGGGGGGAGGGGGGGCATACAAGTCTTTTGGCCATAGTGGATCCAGATCTGTTCCGGAGCATTTCAGCACCTCGGGCAACAGCGCAGGGTTGCCAGGTCCTGCAAAAAACGTCCTGCCCACATACCGTTCAAAATCCACCCAAAATGTCCTAGAAGCAGCCCAAATAAAAAAAGATATTCCACTTTGGCCAATGTTTTGAAAGCAATAATATTTGAGGGAATATTTGTTGTTGTTTAAGCAGCGAAATGCATTGTGTGTGTGTGTGTGTGTGTGTGTGTGTGTGTGTGTGTGTGTGTGCGTGTGCGTGTGTGTATAACACGCTATTTTATGTTGAAATGCAACTTAATCCAAGGTTCACGAAAACGTTGTCAACGTATGCTTTTGGCTACTGGGTTGGCTGGGTCAGATATACGTGTTGCTAACAAGATGATAGGCATTAAAAGTTACATAAAGTAACGGTTTAATAACACAAACGCAGGAAACACGTGAGCTTCTAGTTTAGCGAAAGCAGCGTCCCTAGCAACCTGACGTCGTTGAAACATGCGAGCGAGCCTATAAAATCTTCCTACTAACTATAAAACTAAAGATCAGACACAATCACTGACTGAAGAATATGCAAGTAAAAAGTATATTTCTCGCTAGAAATGTTATTAGGTTCACGTTTAACGGTGAATCGGTCCAAAAATATTGCATTTCCCATTCAGATAATAAAGATTAATAAAGATCATACACATTCACTTCCTGGAGATTATGCAAGGAAAAGGAATATTTCTCGCTATAAATGTTATTAGAAACACGTTTAATGGTGTATCTGTCCTAAAATATTGCATTTCTCATTCAGATAATAAAGATTAATATAGGCTGTATGTAACAATTTCACCAAATGCTAGGAGAACGTCTCGCCCCCTGTTGGTGCTATTCCTCCATTCATTTAGATTGGAGAAGAAATCGTGTACTGCTCACGCTTTGGTCAGGCAAAGCGTGACCCTGAACCATGGCCACGCCTTGCGATGTGGACCAACGTATCTATTTCACGCCTTGGCGTGATACCGGGTTGGTGTGTGTGTGTGTGTGTGTGTGTGTGTGTGTGTGTGTGTGTGTGTGTGTGTGTGTGTGTGTGTGTGTGTGTGTGTGTGTGTGTGTGTGTGTGTGTGTGTGTGTGGTGCCCAACCCCGCCCATCCTCTGGTTTTTAATAGAGTTTTCAAGAAGATTATACAATACATATTACACCCCAACTGTTTCTGCGCTGGGTTTTGAAATACCCAAGAAAACCTTGACCCGCGCCTTTGAGGTTTACACCCGCGAATCCGTTTTTAAAACAACCTGTGAAGCTCGCAACCCTGCATCACCGTCACCTTCGCCGTAGTAGGCCTAGTACTGGCAGTGATGGGAAGTTGTCAAATAATTATAATTAATGTAGGCTATTGTAGGCTATATAACAAGGAATAAATGTATTTTATAACCTTGTTGGTTGTTCAATAAAACGTATTCAGGGCCAAGATACGTGTTTCAGACTATATACGTTGAAACGTTCCCCGAAAGGGAAATATGCCTTAATGACAATAATGTGCTATACATTGACATTCAACATATCTGGGATACGTTTCAACCAAACATAATCCTAGAAGTAAATAAATGGCAAAAAATAGGCTGAGACCGAACGTATTTGCGATACGTTCAATAAAACGTAATCACGGACAAAATACGTTTTTTGCCAAACGTAATTGAGAATGCCGAATAGTTTTCTGGGAACGTAATTTTGATGAGACAGGGTAGCTTTTTTTCATTAGATAGCCTAGAAACACCTGTCCGTCCTCGAGAACCCAGCTGATATTTGTACCAGTCACACCCACCTCGGCCAGTTTGGCATGGAGCTGGGGGACAGACACAAGGTGTTAGTAGTATGGCCATGGTTACTTATTATCTATTTACATTTTTAACCCAACTGTGTTCATGGTTTCAATGTTACTATATTCATGTTTGAATTTGGCATGTTAGTGTAAGTGGGTTAAGTTACAAAGAGTTTATAAATATATTACATTGAAGTGGTTCCTATATCACAGGAGTCGGCCTACACCTTAAATTAAAACTTATAAATTGTTTTCATAAAACCAAACTATAAGTATATCATATTTGACTGAATAGTATTAATTCGGCACCGTACCTGTTCCAAAATCTGCCGTCCCACCTCAGGATCCGTCATGTCTGCTTCAGAGCTGATCTTGATCTTGAAGGTTGAGCGTTGCCTAAGATTTCCCTGGCAGGCGAAGTTACACAAGAGGCCACATTCCTCATCAAGAAAATGCCCTGAGCTGACCGACATTTTGACACAACGTGGAGAAACGGGGCCTCCATGGTTGTTTGGTTCGCCTGGTCCCCAATTCAAGAAAGTGGCACTACTTCCGTCAGACCAGAGGGACCAAGGATATCTGTGGAGACCAATCCATGCATCTGCAGATTGATTAAGTGCCAATACTTTTCCACTCTCAGCCGCGTTGGGCACACTGGCCAGGTCAGTGTAGTGAGACCGGCAGTATTGCAACGCCTCGTACCAAGTCATTGGGTTTTGGACCACGGTGTAGCGGGGCTCTTCATCTAAAACAGAATGAGGTGGAAAAAAGGAAAAGCATCAGATAGAGACTACATCTAAGTTAATATTCTTCTAATCTATACCCTAAGGCTAAGGTGAGCAGAATATATTAGGTATGTTATCAATGTGTGCCTTTAAACCTCTTTAATAGTACTGCTTAAACATAGTTAAAAACTAAATGTAATAAAAAAAAATGCACCTCACCATCAAAGCAAACTGCACCATAAAGACTGTAGCATGATATATCGAACCAGATTCCTGTGGAGGACAAGCCTGTACAATTCTCTTCGTTATTCCAGAAGTCTGGGTCAGTACCACTCCACGTTCCATAGTTTTGGCCAACTTTGTAGTCCTGGTCTCCGAGGGACCACTTCCAACGGGTGCGGTCATCATAAAGTCCGATCCAGATGAAGTCGTCGTCGTAAATAAAGCCCGTTCTGGACTCTTGCAGGTGCTGGAGGTCCGCTACGTTGTCTACGGTGGCCAGGTCCCCATTCTGCTCCCTGCAGTGTTGCTGAGCATCGGTCCAGCTCAGCTTCTGGTCCACATAGTAGTAGGATTTGATAGGAGGCAAGGCATGGTGGCCCAGGAAGAGCCCTGCAGGGGAAAACAACACACACACACACACACACACACACACACACACACACACACACACACACACACACACACACACACACACACACACACACACACACACACACACACACACACACACACACACACACACACACACACACACACACACACACACACAAAATAGTTATTACAATATTAGCAAGGGTTAGAGATCCCCGTTGACAATCAAAGGCTGAGGTGATAGCCACAGCTGTGTAACAACCCCAAACATCCCAGCAATGTGGCTAGATGTCCTTGTTGTTAATTGTGTGATGTGTGGCATAAACTCACCTATTACACACCACGGGCACACACGTCACACAGACAAAGGCACACACAGGTAGAGTTTTTAGTTGTGAAATGTCGGCACAAGAACACCTCGTTAGTGTCCCAATGTGACCTTTGCTAAATGTATTTTTAAAACTCTGCATGTTGGCCTGTTGCAACTCTGTTGTTACAACTGTGTTAACATAGACATTAATAAATTGTCTCTTTTGAAGCCTTATGACCACACCATGTGCCATAAATCATTCCTTGCTCTTCTCCCCTCTAACCAAGGATGTGTCTGATAGATGTATTCCATTTCTTCCCGTTGTAGACATGGGAAAGATAAGCATCAACTCTTTTCTACAGAAACTCTATGTATTTAATTTAAAATGATCTCTATGTGAAACCTCCTGGGGCCTCATGTACTAAGACTTGCGTGGATTTCATACTGAAACTTGGCGTACGCCAAAACCCAGAAACTGTCTTACGCACAAATAAATTCAGATGTATCAAAGTGTGCGAACGCATGGATCCAAGCACGTTTCTTGTACATCTCGATCAACGTGGAATTGAGCGCACATGCCGAGGTGCCAAACTCCTCCCTGTCCACGCCCTCATTTAAATATGCAATTTCATTTAAATAGGCCTCTGGACCTGAGATTCACCTCTTAATCCGATCACCTGGCACCATGAACAGAGGCAAAAAACGAAACTTCACGGAGTCTGAGCTCAAGATTTTGCTCCACGAGGTAGAAATGCGCAAGCATATGCTATTGGAACCCTGTCAACAGGGATAAATGCAAAACAAAAGAGAAGTGAGTGGGAGTGTGTTTGCGAGGCCGTCAATGCAGTGGGGTCTCAGCAGCGCACACACTCTTAAAAATTAAAAAAAAGTGGTCAGACCTCAAGGTGGAGGTGAAGCGGAGGGTTTCTGCCCACCGCCGAAGCGTGACCGCAACAGGTGGGGGGACGGGAGTGGGGGAACTCTCCCCCTTCGATTTGAGAGTGGCCGCTTTGATCGGTGACACAGCTCTCACCGGAGTGGTGGGAGCCCATGAAGGGGACGCCGATCATCCCCAAGGTAAATATGCTGAAGTCATAAATGCTGTAATTATACTGGTCATACAATTGGCTGCTTGCAATACACATAAGTCGTGCGTAAAGATGCCAGGATATTAAAGACTTTGACTCGTGTTTATTAACTTAAATTTTTTATTTTTGAATAGAAAAGCAAGGAGAGGGCACGGATTGCTCCGTCGGCCCCGGCGTCTCCAGCGCCCTTCGGATTTGACCATTTGCGATGTCCTCCAACAACACTAACGCAGCCATTTTTAAAACAATTTTCTTCATTCATTGCGCATGCTTTTATAGCCACCCATATAATTGCAAGGTGTGTTAATTGTTCATTAGTGTGTCTCTGATGTGCAAATCACTCTGAGTCATTGTTTTCACCTTTTTTCCCAGTTTCCCAGCGTCACCTCTAAGTGTCGCCAAAGGAACAATAGCTGTAGAAACGTGCGTACGACAGCTCTGGAGCTGGCGTGGGGACCGCACATTTTTACGGTCATTTCACGTTTTGTACATCTGAACGTGAGCGTGGAAAAGGACGTACGCCACGTTTTTGTGCGTACGCAACCTTAGTACATGAGGCCCCAGGTCCTCTCTCTCTCTGTGATTATCCATCCCTTAGAACTGTATACGTTGTATGAATCTGAATACATCTTTTGAACACGCTAGTAAACAATGCTGCTGCTACCTTTGTTAACAGGCCCGCCTCACTTTGCTACAGCGATGATCCTGAACCAGTCAGAACTCTGCCACATGATATGAAAGCTTGAAGCAGCACCAAACAACTTGGTGTCAGAAGTGGGATACAACTGTCACAACCTGCTGCTTCAACTATAAGAATTTGTGCTCACTTCTCTCAGTGCCCGTTTGAATTTTCTGAGTGCGGCTAGGTAGCATTAAATTAAGAAAGCTAGAAACAGTACATAACATAAGCAGACACTGACAAAAACGAGTCTGACCTGAAAGACAGAAGAGCAGTATGGTCTCCTGCATCCTGTAACAAAAACACAACATTTCACTTCATCAGTTGACACCTTTAGCATTAAAAATGTACAACAAAAACTGCATCAGCCTACATTGCATACAGTATGACCAGTACACACAACTAGAAATTAATATGTACATACAAGTAGAACATATACACGCTCAATAAAAGTATAGATCTGTTTGGAGGTCACCAAGTGTTTTGTCCTACCTTTGTTGAGTTCTATCAGCTTTGTTAATAATCTGAAATCTTTGATGCGACCCTTGTGCAATGGCTGGCTCCAGAATATTACCAAGGCTTAAGGTGTGATTCTTAAATCAAACGCATTAACCATCCAAATTTATTCTGACCGGGATTTGCCTATATTTGATATCCAGAATGCTTCCTCACATGCTAGTGTCACGAACGCCTTGGCTCAAAGGCGTCGAACATAGGGAAACAGACACCGTCGGGTAACGCTCAATACAATAATGATATTTATTGACAGGCAGTTTCCATAAATACACACGGGCGCAGAGAATACATTGCGACCGCTGCATCCAGCCGTCAAACCGCGTCTAGAGAGAGAGAGTGAATTGGGCCACAGGACGCTGCCTTTAACCCCGGCAGCCAGCACACGGCTGCGTGCAATTCCCTCGTTACACCGGGAACACTCAAGCTCCTCCTACAGGCCAAAGAGAGCAGTACAACACATAAACAGCATACAAGCCTAGTCCTATACCCTACAGGCAGAGGGAGGAATAGGCCTAGCGCTCAATGAACAGAGCGGGGCGTCACACTAGGGAAAGGAATAACAGTAGTCAGCTAAAAAAAAAACATTTCACTTCATCAGTTGACATCTTGAAAAAAAACAACAACTGCAATGGCCTTCATTCATTTACTGTATCAGCATTAAACACAGCAAAAAAGAATATATAACTAGACCACATTAATGCTCAAGAAGAAATATAGATCTGTTTGGACGTCACATACTGTTCTGTCCTATATTTGTTGCTTTGTTGATCAGCTTTGTTATTAAATCAAAACCTTTAATGCCATTATTGAGGGATAGCTGAATGCAGAAAGTACCATATGCCTAAGGTTTGATTCTTACATCAAATTTGTTTTTATTAACGACTGAGATTTGCATGCATATAAAATGCTGGCGAAGGGAAGAGCAGTATGTTTTCCTGCATCCCGTAACATATTTTTTATTCACTTCATACACACAGCCTTTCAGACTGCTTGACAGGATTACAGAGGATCTATATCGATCCATCGACCTATGCATGTACATAAATCCATCTTTAAAGACTTCACCTATTCTTCCTTCTACCTAGCAAGACTTAGAGGGCTCATGTCCACCGAAGACTTACAAAAACTTGTACATGCCTTTATCACTAGTAAGCTTGATTCATAAATCGTTACATTGGCTTCCTGTAGGTCAGAGAATTTATTTTAAAATCATGTTGCTAACCTATAAATCCCTACATGGTTTAGGCCCAAAATATTAAACTGATATGCTTCCACTACATAAGCCTTCTAAACCACTAAGATCTTCTGAGACCAATCTGTTAATTATCCCCAGAGTAAACACGAAACATGGGAAAACAGTATTTAGTTACTATGCAGGATTTAAGAGCACTCTGAGCACCTTTAGAACAAGACTGAAGACTTTTGTTTGCTTTAGCTTTCTGCTAAATCTTAAATACATCGCTAGCTTTTTTTAACTTTGCCTTTATTTTCTATTTTATTACTAAATGCTTTTTTGACTTTATTTTTACTCATTTCTTTGCATACCTTTTCTTTTACTTATCTATCATTTTGTTTTATTGTATGACAATGTTTATGTGTGAAGCACTTTGAGTCTGCCTTGTGTATGAAAAGTGCTACATAAATAAAGTTGCCTTGCCTTGCCTTGCCTATCCTTAGACAGCGTGTGAGTGTTGCATGCAGTGACGAAATCCCTTCATTCCAAATTTGTTTCACAGCTTCAATAAAAGGTTGGCCTTCGGTGAAGATGCATTAACGACCCAATAAAAGGGTTTCCATTGTAAATCTACCATAGAACGTTCGGATTAAAGGGCTTAGATTGCTAAGGATATCTTTTACTTTCAAAGTTTTGCTGTCGATAGGGTCACACAGGGTTGTGCATTACTTTTTTATATGCAACACAACACACACATATTTGTTGAGCTTCCCTTTCATGCCACAAAGGGCCCCTGCTATAGACATTTGGGTGCCTCAGTCTCATAAAGTTTGTATTTTTAAGGAAAGATGATTTATACAGTATACACTGCACTGTAGAACACGAAAAAGACAAAAAATATATATAGCGAGCGAAGGGGTGAGATGCAGAATGACTCACGAGAGTGGATGGAACAAAACGAGGGGTTTTATTGCACCTTCTTAATACAGATTACTACCACAATCTTCATCTTTACGAACTGAAGCTGAACCAAAACCCACCCGTCGGAAAACCCAGATCCTCGTTTTATGTTCACCAATACCAAACCCATCTTCATCCTCTGTTGTTTCCAGTCCTTCATTGTTCACCAACAACTTGCTCATCCTAACCCAGCTCATTTACATCTGTTGCCTTCCCCCACTACCCCTAGGCAGTGGGGTTGTAAATGTTAGATTTTTACAGAAGCTTATACAATTGTGTGATTAATACATCTACTGTAACTGTAATTAATGCACCTACAAATGTTTGTTCCATGTAATTATTCCTTGCTTAACGCAGTTAATTCCTTAAGTGTGAGTATCTTAAACTCCCTTGTAATTTCCCTTGTATTTCTAAATGAATCTACCAGCAGTTCAGTTCAACAATGTTAACCTTCAGTTATTTGTGCGTGACTAATGAATATTTCTGTTTTTCTTACTTCAAGTCGATGTGAGCTGGAGTTGCAATAGGGACAGACCGGGCAACGTTCTGATGAGGTGTTGGGGGGAGGCTGATTTGGGACAGGTTGGGCTTTAGGCCAGGTCACTGGAGGGGTGTTCTTGGCCCCGTGCAGTATGGATGTACCTCGGTACGGGTAAGGAGGTTGTGGCAGTCATGGTCGGGCGGGTTGTGGTGGTCTCTCCCTTCTGGGTTGGCAGTTTGCTTCCTGTTGCAGCCAGTTTGAGAAGTCCAGGGGGTTTTATGACGGGGGACTGACTGGCTTAAATGCATGCTCCTCTTAAAGTGACTGAACTGGTCACTGGGCATTTTCTCCAGAAGCCGCTCGACATGTGAGCCACAGGTGAGTTCAGAGAAACCCCCAGAAACCCTGGAGGAGACCTACTAAGGCCTGAACAGCAAACTGATCTAGGGATCTACCATCACCTACTCTGATAGCTGTCATGTCCATTATACTTCTGAGCTCCCTCAACGCAAGCTGCCTTGGTTGACCATAACGCTGATCTAGGGCCCCAACAGCTTGAGTGAAAGGGTCTAGGGCATGGACAAAGGCTAATGCAAGTCTTGGAGAAGGAGCAGGTAAGCCCTGACAGGAGGGGGCCTGACTCCGTCCCTCCACGAACGGCTCCTCTGGTGGTTCCAACTCTTCTTCCTCAGATCCAGCATATGGCTCGGAAGGCTCTTCCTAAGACTCATGCTTGGTTCGGAGGCGCGGCAGGACGGGGTCTTCATAGCGGGCAGAAAGCTGGGTTCAGCGGCGTGGGTGCTCGGTCTGGAGCAGCGACGGCAGGGACTGACTGGGCTCCATTGGTCATCAAACGCTCCGGCTCGAAGGACCATGAAGAGGAGGTTTTGGTAGTTTACAGGTTTTATTGTCCGAAGGTGCGAGCAGGACTGTATGGATCATGTGTGTAGGTAGTTAGGTAGGATGTAGTGGTAGGTAGCTGGCTAGGATTTGTGTGTGCTAAGGTGTGTGGCAAAGGTAGGATGTGTGTGCGGCTAAGATAGTATGTGTGTGTTTTATTTCTTAGTATACGCACACAAGGATTTCAAAGGCACAGCTCTCAAGGTGTTCAGTGTCTCTGAACAAAGGGATGTGGTCACGGGTGCGGCTAAAATAGTCTGTGGCAGGGCAGGGAGTATTAACTGATTGACAGGGGCTAATTTGGAAAATGAAAGGGCAAATAAAGGACCGTAGCTCTGGGACTGTGAGGTGAGGAGCGAGGCAGAAAATCTTCCAAACAAGTATGATAATATCTAATAGATAATATTATAATAATATTATTTTTTTGCCATTCCCATGATCTTCCCTCGTCATCATTCCTGCAATCTGGTCCCCTGATGGCGGTTTTGAATGAAATCTGTGAGTTGGCCAACAAAAGCCTCTAAACAAAACAAAAGACAAGAAAAATCACGAATAAACAGGGGGTTGAAAGACGACTTTGGAAAGTAGAAAGATTAAGAGTCAATTGAAGTGAAATCAAGACATTGGTAATCACAGTGTGGTCAGAAAATCTCTGTAAAAAATTGTATCAACGATTGTTTATATCAAAGGAGAATTGACTTGCTACATTGCTTTTGATCAACTAAAAGTAAGAAAAAACATACATTTTCTGCATACACATATACCATTTTGGTTTTGCTACTCAATTTTTGCAACAATTCTTCTCAGCCACTTGTGACGGGCTGTAGAAGAAAGCATGGGCTTAATGTAAATGTAGCTGATGCCTAAAGCCCAAAAGATACCACAGCCCTGTTGCACTTGCAGCCAAGATACAACATTTAAATGGGCCGGATTAAACAACTGGGCGGGCCGCATGTGGCCCTCGGTCCGTAGTTTGAACACCCTTGCCATAGGCAGTAGGGTTTTAAATGTTTGTTTTCTTCTCAGATTTGAATGCACAGTGTTTAATGATAATTGTTTGATTAATACATCTACTGTAACTGTAATTAATGCACATACCATTTTTTTCCATGTAGTTATTCAACTTTTAAACAACCTCGCAGTTAATTCCTTAACTTTCAGGTTCTTTAACTCCCTTGTCATTTCCCTTGTATTTTTTTATTAATTGAGGGCATATGCTCAAAACTGTGCATGTTGGAGGAACCCAAGACCATGAAGAAGATGATGACCCCAAACCCCAGACCCCAGTTCAGTTCAACAAGAAGAACCTCCAGTTATTTGTGCTTGACTAATGAATATTTGGGTTTTTCTTACTTGCATTTATTTAATTTGAACAACAGTTACGATAGATAGATTCATATATGTGTAGGAGCCTAAATGCCTATTTGCTTGATTTAAGTTCATATTTTATGATATCCTGACAGACTGTATAACCAGCGTGGAGCCACACAGTTTTTTGACCTCTCGCTGTTTTTCTATCTCTTACCTCTAATCATAATCTCATTGTGGAAAATGATTTTTGCATTTTGCGTTTGACAAGTAAACCTTTCAAACTTCACGTCGTGGTCCGGTGAATTTTTTTTGTGGATATTGGATGAGGTATGTGTCAGGGGGAAAACGGAGCGTCAAGCTGAAGCTTCACTAATTAGACCGATTGATCGTACAATAAGAATAAGTACTGACTTCTCTCTGTGGCCGTTATAATTTTCTTAGTAAGACTAAGCAAGCAGAGTGCGTCTAGGAAGCTATAAATTAAGAAAGCTAGAAACAGCGCATAACAGAAATATACATTGACAAACAAAACAAACAAGTCTGACCTGAAAGACAGAAGAGTAGTATGGCCTCCTGCATCCTGTAACGAAAAACATTTCAGTTGAACATCAGTTGAAACCTTGAGCATTAAAAATTGACAGCAAAAACTGCAATCACATACAGCATGACCATCACACAAAGCTAGAAATAAATGTGTTGATATACCTAGATCATATATGCACTCGCTCATAAAAAAAAAAAATATGATCGGAGGTCACCATTGATTTGTCCAACCTGTGTTGCATCAGCCTGGTTATTAAATCAAACCCTTTATGCGATCCTTGAAGAATGGCTGACTGTATTCAACATATGTCTAGGTTTTGATTCTTATATTGAATGCTTATGTAACCAGCAACAGCTCTTACCGTCGATGGTAAAGACTGGGAGATACAGATATATTTATCAGTGCATTAGTTAATTTGTGGGCCAGAAAATCAGAAGTCTAGATCGCTAATAGGAGAAAGGGGTATTAGCAATATGCATTGAGTGACAGAGTAAAGGACTCACACAATCAACAGGTACGTTTTTAAGAGCTATATTGTGTGGATTTAAAGAAGTAAAATAAAAATAATAAATAAAAAACATGAGATATCAACCACCAGTTTCTCAATACATCCAGCCACTGGGAAAATCAGAATCTTTGTAACAAAATAACAGTCCTTGGTTTGGGTAGCTCGCCACTACCACTGAGGTTCCCCACTACCTCTACAGAGATGGGAGAAATCCCAGCGGAAGAATAATCTTCATGCAGATCTCAACCAGGAATCCATACAAAGCAAAAAGACCCAGCCTTTAAAGGCCAGAAAAAGGGTTACTATAATATTCATATGAATAAACTATACTTTTAAATGTAAATAAATGCATATTAACACACATATTTATACATGTACATTGTTTTCTAATAATCATCTTAACTACTTTTTAACACATTTTCAACATTAACATGAGACAAATGGCTGAACATTTCTTTCCGTTCATCTCCTTTACTTTTCCTTTTTCTACCGCCGCTCACTCGCAGATTAAACACAGAGTGGGGGTAATGTAACTAAAACACCGTAATGTAAAACATTTTTAAAACAACATACATGAAATCAATGCCCCGTTAATCCACATTAACATTAACAGATGTGCACTTCAACTCTGTTCATCAGACTCACCAGAGGCTCAAGCATCACATATACACACACACTCCGGGTACAAGGCAGAATACACAGCTCTCATCAGTCCGGGTTCCGCTTTTGAAGAGACAGGGACACGGGAGTTCAGTAATAGTGGAGCAGATTAGTAAAAAAAATCGTTCACTCTGGTATACAAGCATGAAATTTAGCACAGATACTCTGTAAGGGCCACTATTTTGGAAAAAACCGTTGGTCACTCAAAAATTCAACATGGCGGCAATTTTTCAAGATGACCGCCATTGCTATTCAATGCTTATTATATCAATTATTTAAACAGTGATCCAAGCACAATATTTGATACAAATACTATCTAAAGGACATGGAAAAAGATGCTTGTCCCAGTAAAATTCAAGATGGCCGCCATTTTTAAGATGGCCACCGTTCCTGTCGAATATTAATTATCAAATTGTTCAAACGGGGATTCAAGCATACAATTAGGCAGAAATACTTTTCAAGGAACACTCTTTTGGAAAAAGGTATGTGCCACACAACATTTCAGGATGGCAACCATTTTCAAGATGGCCACCATTTCTGTCAAATAGTCATATGTCTGCTTTGTCTGCCTCCTCTCCTTTGACCTGTCCGGCCTAGTTAAACTTGCCAGGGATATAAAATCCCCGCCGGCATAGCTCTCAGGTTCATTGGAGTACACAAGCTGCTCCACCACGGCAAGGTGCAGTCCACAGAGAGGAAGGGCCACTGGGAAGTGGCCAGTAAAAATTCAGGATGGAAACCCATTTTCAAGATGACTGCCATTCCTGTCCTATGTTCATTGCCACTGTTTCCAAATAGTGATACAGAAAATATGCCTCTGTTAAGGCCACTTTTTGAAAAAATTGTATGGCCAATAAAAAATTCAAGATGGAGACCTTTTCCAAGATGGCCGTCATTTTGGTAGTATGTACACTGATGCACACATGCATGTTAGCAAAATAACGGCCACACTTTTAGAAAAGGGCAATCGCAAAAATTCAAGATTCACTTTTCAAGGTGGGTGATGCTTTAATAGTGTACTCTGTTGGGACTGAGTTAATAGGAAGGATTAAAAAAAAAAAAAAGGTTCTATTCACATTTTGACCAGCTCAAAGACCATCTGGTTTGACTGTCGAACCTGAGATTGAGAGGTTGTGCCCTGTCGAGTCATAGTTTTTTATTCACATTTGCCATTACACAGTTCTGTGCAAGTGAACCCCAATCTAAAACATTTGCATCTTCCACGGCACTCTGATTTGCAGCCACACTTGGCTAGTTGTTCACAACTTTGTGCAACTGGTGCATTTGCTGTCCAAAATAACCCCCATTATTCACCAATCTTTTTCCAACCCCAGTCAGCAGGACTCTCTGCTTCTGGCTGACACTGGGTTGCTTGACCCCATATGCAGCCTGCCTGATATGCAGCACGTTTAGTGCGTTGAAGCAGAGCTGCTCTTGTTGGAGGAACGGCCTCATATGGCCTCTGCTTTCGGGCAAACATGCCAAGTCTAGCCTCATCTACACTAACAGCTGTGCTTCATCGATCACACAGCAGGACAACAAACTGCTCAAGGATCTCCAGGTCACTATCAGTCAGAACAGGAGGGTATTGACTTAGTTTGCTGAAGAGAGAGGCCTCAGGGAAAATGTCCCAGGTTGGCCAGGCAGTCTTTTTGCCTTTGTTGCGAAAGGCTGATACAGTATCACAACCTGTAAAGGCGTGAAAGAATCGAATGCCTTTGGTCTTAACTGGCCCAATAACATGGTATAGGTCATGAACACCAATCCACCGTAGGCTCACACCATGCCCAAATGCAACCCACAGCTGCTGGAGACCAAGATCCTTGAGGGATGGGAAGATGCACAATGCTATAACAAGAATGGGAGGTATATTTTGGTATACTTTTAGTATGTTATTCAGCACACCAGATACTACTAGAATCCATTGAAAAATCTTTTGTATATATTTTTTGGGGGTTAAGCCCTTTTTTCATAGATTGACTCACCTATTCCTTAATATTTTTAATCTATTTATTGACATATTTAAGATTTCAATCATAATTCCTATTCATTTTATGGAAGATTATTTTGAATCAAACCCTATTTATTTATTTATTTAACTATTTATCTTATCTATTCATTTATTGATCTAATCAATTGACTGAAACTGGACTTCTGATAAGGCCTAGTAACCTGGGTTACACTTATGCTAAGCCATCCAAATTATTTTGAGTGACAACTGAGATTTGCATGCATATGAAAATCTAGCGAACGGAAAGCAGTTTGTTTCCCTGCGTCATGTAACAAAAAAATGGACAGGTTTAAACATTTTTCACTTCCTACACACAGCGTTTCAGACTGGTTGACAGGTTAACCAAGGATCTATATCGATCCATCGACCTATGCATGTACATCAATCCATCTATAATGAACCTATCTATCCTTCCTTCTGTCACTATTCCAGTCCACACTGCTGTTTAAATGATGCGTAGGAATTTAAACTTGAGCTTAATTGTCGCATTCATTGAGGAAATTCCTCAATTCCAAATTTGATTTAAAGCCTAAAGAGAGGTTGGTCTCTGAAGATGCAATAAAAGGTTTTCCATTTTAAATCTCACTTCCTAAGAACATTGGTTGCGACTTCTTTTTTGCATAATCCGATCACTAACCTTTCAGCTAATTAGAATAGAAGAATGATATGACGCAAATATATGTAAATTATGTTTTGATACAAACAATAGCGAGTCAATTTTCTCAGTGTATTTCTTATTATGTTTTGTTATCATGATATTTATATGTAGTAATATTATATAATAAAAAAAATATAATGCTAAAATGGCTTTTCACAATGGACAAACACCAATATACTTCTCCAAC